>NW_027522861.1:0-73525 GCF_052094955.1 Ictidomys tridecemlineatus | reverse complement strand
AAGGGCCTGCCAAGCTTCCAAAAAACTACGAGTTGCCTGAAATCTCAGCACACACTTTTTCACCCAATCTTGATGAAACTTTCAGGTAATGATCAGTACACCAATCCCACTTGGCTCGCCAAATTTCGTTCTTCTAGGTTCAACCGTTCCTTGGCAGTAACCGGTTTCATTTTGAGGTTTCACTCTCTTTTCTCCTATAGGGATACATGTATTTGGAACTTTAAATCAAACACGGTTTGTGCCAGCTCTTTGAAACTTGACACAATAAAGCAGTTTCAAGTTCTATCTCTATGGTTTGTTTGCTGTTGATGTAGCCCTAAGCAGAGACTGGCGAGAATCACTTTCATGGAAAGGGCCTGCCAAGCTTCCAAAAAACTACGAGTTGCCTGAAATCTCAGCACACACTTTTTCACCCAATCTTGATGAAACTTTCAGGTAATGATCAGTACACCAATCCCACTTGGCTCGCCAAATTTCGTTCTTCTAGGTTAAACCGTTTTTTGGCAGTAACCGGTTTCATTTTGAGGTTTCACTCTGTTTTTCTCCTATAGGGATACATGTATTTGGAACTCTAAATCAAACACGGTTTGTGCCAGCTCTTTGAATCTTGACACAATAAACAGTTTCAAGTTCTATCTCTATGGTTTTGTTGCTGTTGATGTAGCCCTAAGCAGAGACTGGCGAGAATCACTTTCATAAAAAAGGGCCTGCCAAGCTTCCAAAAAACTATGAGTTGCCTGAAATCTCAGTACACACTTTTTCACCCAATGTTGATGAAACTTTCAGGTAATGATCAGTACACCAATCCCACTTAGCTCGCCAAATTTCGTTCTTCTAGGTTAAACCGTTCTTTGGCAGTAACCGGTTTCATTTTGAGGTTTCACTCTGTTTTCTCCTATAGGGATACATGTATTTGGAACTCTAAATCAAACACGGTTTGTGCTAGCTCTTTGAAACTTGACACAATAAAGCAGTTTCAAGTTCTCTCTGTATGGTTTGTTTGCTGTTGATGTAGCCCTAAGCAGAGACTGGCGAGAATCACTTTCATGGAAAGGGCCTGCCAAGCTTCCAAAAAACTACGAGTTGCCTGAAATCTCAGCACACACTTTTTCACCCAATCTTGATGAAACTTTCAGGTAATGATCAGTACACCAATCCCACTTGGCTCGCCAAATTTCGTTCTTCTAGGTTCAACCGTTCCTTGGCAGTAACCGGTTTCATTTTGAGGTTTCACTCTGTTTTCTCCTATAGGGATACATGTATTTGGAACTCTAAATCAAACACGGTTTGTGCCAGCTCTTTGAAACTTGACACAATAAAGCAGTTTCAAGTTCTATCTCTATGGTTTGTTTGCTGTTGATGTAGCCCTAAGCAGAGACTGGCGAGAATCACTTTCATGAAAAGGGCCTGCCAAGCTTCCAAAAAACTACGAGTTGCCTGAAATCTCAGCACACACTTTTTCACCCAATCTTGATGAAACTTTCAGGTAATGATCAGTACAACAATCTTACTTGGCTCGGCAAATTTAGTACTTCTAGGTTAAACCGTTCGTTGGCAGTAACCGGTTTCATTTTGAGGTTTCAATCTGTTTTCTCCTATAGGGATACATGTATTTGGAACTCTAAATCAAACACGGTTTGTGCTAGCTCTTTGAAACTTGACACAATAAAGCAGTTTCAAGTTCTATCTCTATGGTTTGTTGCTGTTGATGGAGCCCTAAGCAGAGACTGGGGAGAATCACTTTAATGGAAAAGGGCCTGCCAAGCTTCCAAAAAACTACGAGTTGCCTGAAATCTCAGCACACACTTTTTCACCCAATCTTGATGAAACTTTCAGGTAATGATCAGTACACCAATTTCAGTTAGCTCGCCAAATTTCGTTCTTCTAGGTTAAACCGTTCTTTGGCAGTAACCGGTTTCATTTTGAGGTTTCACTCTGTTTTCTCCTATAGGGATACATGTATTTGGAACTCTAAATCAAACACGGTTTGTGCTAGCTCTTTGAAACTTGACACAATAAAGCAGTTTCAAGTTCTATCTCTATGGTTTGTTTGCTGTTGATGTAGCCCTAAGCAGAGACTGGCGAGAATCACTTTCATGGAAACGGCCTGCCAAGCTTCCAAAAAACTACGAGTTGCCTGAAATCTCAGCAAACACTTTTTCACCCAATCTTGATGAAACTTTCAGGTAATGATCAGTACACCAATCTTACTTGGCTCGCCAAATTTAGTACTTCTAGGTTAAACCGTTCGTTGGCAGTAACCGGTTTCATTTTGAGGTTTCACTCTGTATTCTCCTATAGGGATACATGTATTTGGAACTGTAAATCAAACACGGTTTGTGCTAGCTCTTTGAAACTTGACACAATAAAGCAGTTTCAAGTTCTATCTCTATGGTTTGTTTGCTGTTGATGTAGCCCTAAGCAGAGACTGGCGAGAATCACTTTCATGGAAAGGGCCTGCCAAGCTTCCAAATAACTACGAGTTGCCTGAAATCTCAGCAAACACTTTTTCACCCAATCTTGATGAAACTTTCAGGTAATGATCAGTACACCAATCCCACTTGGCTCACCAAATTTAGTACATCTAGGTTAAACCGTTCGTTGGCAGTAACCGGTTTCATTTTGAGGTTTCACTCTATTTTCTCCTATAGGGATACATGTATTTGGAACTCTAAATCAAACACGGTTTCTGCTAGCTCTTTGAAACTTGACACAATAAAGCAGTTTCAAGTTCTATCTCTATGGTTTGTTTGCTGTTGATGTAGCCCTAAGCAGAGACTGGCGAGAATCACTTTCATGGAAAGGGCCTGCCAAGCTTCCAAAAAACTACGAGTTGCCTGAAATCTCAGCACACACTTTTTCACCCAATCTTGATGAAACTTTCAGGTAATGATCAGTACACCAATCCCACTTGGCTCGCCAAATTTCGTTCTTCTAGGTTAAACCGTTCGTTGGCAGTAACCGGTTTCATTTTGAGGTTTCACTCTGTTTTCTCCTATAGGGATACATGTATTTGGAACTCTAAATCAAACACGGTTTGTGCCAGCTCTTTGAAACTTGACACAATAAACAGTTTCAAGTTCTATCTCTATGGTTTGTTGCTGTTGATGTAGCCCTAAGCAGAGACTGGCGAGAATCACTTTCATAAAAAAGGGCCTGCCAAGCTTCCAAAAAACTACGAGTTGCCTGGAATCTCAGTACACACTTTTTCACCCAATGTTGATGAAACTTTCAGGTAATGATCAGTACACCAATCCCACGTGGCTCGCCAAATTTCGTTCTTCTAGGTTAAACCGTTCTTTGGCAGTAACCGGTTTCATTTTGAGGTTTCACTCTGTTTTCTCCTATAGGGATACATGTATTTGGAACTCTAAATCAAACACGGTTTGTGCTAGCTCTTTGAAACTTGACACAATAAAGCAGTTTCAAGTTCTCTCTGTATGGTTTGTTTGCTGTTGATGTAGCCCTAAGCAGAGACTGGCGAGAATCACTTTCATGGAAAGGGCCTGCCAAGCTTCCAAAAAACTACGAGTTGCCTGAAATCTCAGCACACACTTTTTCACCCAATCTTGATGAAACTTTCAGGTAATGATCAGTACACCAATCCCACTTGGCTCGCCAAATTTCCTTCTTCTAGGTTAAACCGTTCGTTGGCAGTAACCGGTTTCATTTTGAGGTTTCACTCTGTTTTCTCCTATAGGGATACATGTATTTGGAACTCTAAATCAAACACGGTTTGTGCTAGCTCTTTGAAACTTGACACAATAAAGCAGTTTCAAGTTCTATCTCTATGGTTTGTTTGCTGTTGATGTAGCCCTAAGCAGAGACTGGCGAGAATCACTTTCATGGAAAGGGCCTGCCAAGCTTACAAATAACTACGAGTTGCCTGAAATCTCAGCAAACACTTTTTCACCCAATCTTGATGAAACTTTCAGGTAATGATCAGTACACCAATCCCACCTGGCTCGCCAAATTTCGTTCTTCTAGGTTAAACCGTTCGTTGGCAGTAACCGGTTTCATTTTGAGGTTTCACTCTGTTTTCTCCTATAGGGATACATGTATTTGGAACTCTAAATCAAACATGGTTTGTGCTAGCTCTTTGAAAGTTGACACAATAAAGCAGTTTCAAGTTCTATCTCTATGGTTTGTTTGCTGTTGATGTAGCCCTAAGCAGAGACTGGCGAGAATCACTTTCATGGAAAGGGCCTGCCAAGCTTCCAAAAAACTACGAGTTGCCTGAAATCTCAGCAAACACTTTTTCACCCAATCTTGATGAAACTTTCAGGTAATGATCAGTACACCAATCCCACTTGGCTCGCCAAATTTCGTTCTTCTAGGTTAAACCGTTCCTTGGCAGTAACCGGTTTCATTTTGAGGTTTCACTCTGTTTTCTCCTATAGGGATACATGTATTTGGAACTGTAAATCAAACACGGTTTGTGCTAGCTCTTTGAAACTTGACACAATAAAGCAGTTTCAAGTTCTATCTCTATGGTTTGTTTGCTGTTGATGTAGCCCTAAGCAGAGACTGGCGAGAATCACTTTCATGAAAAGGGCCTGCCAAGCTTCCAAAAAACTACGAGTTGCCAGAAATCTCAGCACACACTTTTTCACCCAAACTTGATGAAACTTTCAGGTAATGATCAGTACACCAATCCCACTTGGCTCGCCAAATTTCGTTCTTCTAGGTTAAACCGTTCGTTGGCAGTAACCGGTTTCATTTTGAGGTTTCACTCTGTTTTCTCCTATAGGGATACATGTATTTGGAACTCTAAATCAAACACGGTTTGTGCTAGCTCTTTGAAACTTGACACAATAAAGCAGTCTCAAGTTCTATCTCTGGTTTGTTTGCTGTTGATGAAGCCCTAAGCAGAGACTGACGAGAATCACTTTCATTGAAAGGGCCTGCCAAGCTTCCAAAAAACTACGAGTTTCCTGAAATCTTAGCACACACTTTTTCACCCAATCTTGATGAAACTTTTAGATAATGATCAGTACACCAATCCCACTTGGCTCGCCAAATTTCGTTCTTCTAGGTTAAACCGTTCCTTGGCAGTAACCGGTTTCATTTTGAGGTTTCACTCTGTTTTCTCTTATAGGGATACATGTATTTGGAACTCTAAATCAAACACGGTTTGTGCTAGCTCTTTGAAACTTGACACAATAAAGCAGTTTCAAGTTCTATCTCTATGGTTTGTTTGCTGTTGATGTAGCCCTAAGCAGAGACTGGCGAGAATCACTTTCATGGAAAGGGCCTGCCAAGCTTCCAAAAAACTACGAGTTGCCTGAAATCTCAGCACACACTTTTTCACCCAATCTTGATGAAACTTTCAGGTAATGATCAGTACACCAATCCCACTTGGCTCGCCAAATTTCGATCTTCTAGGTTAAACCGTTCGTTGGCAGTAACCGGTTTCATTTTGAGGTTTCACTCTGTTTTCTCCTATAGGGATACATGTATTTGGAACTCTAAATCAAACACGGTTTGTGCTAGCTCTTTGAAACTTGACACAATAAAGCAGTTTCAAGTTCTATCTCTATGGTTTGTTTGCTGTTGATGTAGCCCTAAGCAGAGACTGGCGAGAATCACTTTCATGGAAAGGGCCTGCCAAGCTTCCAAAAAACTACGAGTTGCCTGAAATATCAGCACACACTTTTTCAACCAATCTTGATGAAACTTTCAGGTAATGATCAGTACACCAATGTTACTTGGCTCGCCAAATTTAGTACTTCTAGGTTAAACCGTTCGTTGGCAGTAACCGGTTTCATTTTGAGGTTTCATTCTGTTTTCTCCTATAGGGATACATGTATTTGGAACTCTAAATCAAACACGGTTTGTGCTAGCTCTTTGAAACTTGACACAATAAAGCAGTTTCAAGTTCTATCTCTATGGTTTGTTTGCTGTTGATGTAGCCCTAAGCAGAGACTGGCGAGAATCACTTTCATGGAAAGGGCCTGCCAAGCTTCCAAAAAACTACGAGTTGCCAGAAATCTCAGCACACACTTTTTCACCCAATCTTGATGAAACTTTCAGGTAATGATCAGTACACCAATCCCACTTGGCTCGCCAAATTTCGTTCTTCTAGGTTAAACGGTTCGTTGGCAGTAACCGGTTTCATTTTGAGGTTTCACTCTGTTTTGTCCTATAGGGATACATGTATTTGGAACTCTAAATCAAACACGGTTTGTGCTAGCTCTTTGAAACTTGACACAATAAAGCAGTTTTAAGTTCTATCTCTATGGTTTGTTTGCTGTTCATGCAGCCCAAAGCAGAGACTCTCGAGAATCACTTTCTTGGAAAGGGCTTGCCAAGCTTCCAAAAAACTACAAGTTGCCTGAAATCTCAGCACACACTTTTTCACCCAATCTTGATGAAACTTTCAGGTAATGATCAGTACACAAATCCCACTTGGCTCTCCAAATTTCGATCTTCTAGGTTAAACCGTTCTTTGGCAGTAACCGGTTTCATTTTGAGGTTTCACTCTGTTTTCTCCTATAGGGATACATGTATTTGGAACTCTAAATCAAACACGGTTTGTGCTAGCTCTTTGAAACTTGACACAATAAAGCAGTTTCAAGTTCTATCTCTATGGTTTGTTTGCTGTTGATGTAGCCCTAAGCAGAGACTGGCGAGAATCACTTTCATGGAAAGGCCTGCCAAGCTTCCAAAAAACTACGAGTTGCCTGAAATCTCAGCACACCCTTTTTCACCCAATCTTGATGAAACTTTCAGGCAATGATCAGTACACCAATCCCACTTGGCTCGCCAAATTTTGATCTTCTAGGTTAAACCGTTCGTTGGCAGTAACCGGTTTCATTTTGAGGTTTCACTCTGTTTTCTCCTATAGGCATACATGTATTTGGAACTCTAAATCAAACACGGTTTGTGCTAGCTCTTTGAAACTTGACACAATAAAGCAGTTTCAAGTTCTATCTCTATGGTTTGTTTGCTGTTGATGTAGCCCTAAGCAGAGACTGGCGAGAATCACTTTCATGGAAAGGGCCTGCCAAGCTTCCAAAAAACTATGAGTTGCCTGAAATCTCAGTACACACTTTTTCACCCAATCTTGATGAAACTTTCAGGTAATGATCAGTACACCAATCCCACTTGGATCACCAAATTTCGTTCTTCTATGTTAAACCGTTCGTTGGCAGTAACTGGTTTCATTTTGAGGTTTCACTCTGTTTTCTCCTATAGGGATACATGTATTTGGAACTCTAAATCAAACACAGTTTGTGCTAGCTCTTTGAAACCTAACACAATAAAGCAGTTTCAAGTTCTATCTCTATGGTTTATTTGCTGTTGAAGTAGCCCTAAGCAGAGACTGGCGAGAATCACTTTCATGGAAAGGGCCTGCCAAGCTTCCAAAAAACTACGAGTTGCCTGAAATCTCAGCACACACTTTTTCACCCAATCCGATGAAACTTTCAGGTAATGATCAGTACACCAATCCCACTTGGCTCGCCAAATTTCGATCTTCTAGGTTAAACCGTTCGTTGGCAGTAACCGGTTTCATTTTGAGGTTTCACTCTGTTTTCTCCTATAGGGATACATGTATTTGGAACTCTAAATCAAACACGGTTTGTGCTAGCTCTTTGAAACTTTACACAATAAAGCAGTTTCAAGTTCTATCTCTATGGTTTGTTTGCTGTTGATGTAGCCCTAAGCAGAGACTGGCGAGAATCACTTTCATGGAAAGGGCCTGCCAAGCTTCCAAAAAACTACGAGTTGCCTGAAATCTCAGCAAACACTTTTTCACCCAATCCTGATGAAACTTTCAGGTAATGATCAGTACACCAATCTTACTTGGCTCGCCAAATTTACTACTTCTAGGTTATACCATTCGTTGGCAGTAACCGGTTTCATTTTCAGGTTTCACTCTGTTTTCTCCTATAGGGATACATGTATTTGGAACTCTAAATCAAACACGGTTTGTGCTAGCTCTTTGAAACTTGACACAATAAAGCAGTTTCAAGTTCTAACTCTATGGTTTGTTTGCTGTTGATGTAGCCATAAGCAGAGACTGGCGAGAATCATTTTCATGGAAAGGGCCTGCCAAGCTTCCAAAAAACTACGAGTTGCCTGAAATCTCAGCAAACACTTTTTCACCCAATCTTGATAAAACTTTCAGGTAATGATCAGTACACCAATCCCACTTGGCTCGCCAAATTTCGTTCTTCTTGGTTAAACCGTTCGTTGGCAGTAACCGGTTTCATTTTGAGGTTTCACTCTGTTTTCTCCTATAGGGATACATGTATTTGGAACTCTAAATCAAACACGGTTTGTGCTAGCTCTTGAAAGTTGACACAATAAAGCAGTTTCAAGTTCTATCTCTATGGTTTGTTTGCTGTTGATGTAGCCCTAAGCAGAGACTGGCGAGAATCACTTTCATGGAAAGGGCCTGCCAAGCTTCCAAAAAACTACGAGTTGCCAGAAATCTCAGCACACACTTTTTCACCCAATCTTGATGAAACTTTCAGGTAATGATCAGTACACCAATCCCACTTGGCTCGCCAAATTTCGTTCTTCTAGGTTAAACGGTTCGTTGGCAGTAACCGGTTTCATTTTGAGGTTTCACTCTGTTTTGTCCTATAGGGATACATGTATTTGGAACTCTAAATCAAACACGGTTTGTGCTAGCTCTTTGAAACTTGACACAATAAAGCAGTTTTAAGTTCTATCTCTATGGTTTGTTTGCTGTTCATGCAGCCCAAAGCAGAGACTCTAGAGAATCACTTTCTTGGAAAGGGCTTGCCAAGCTTCCAAAAAACTACAAGTTGCCTGAAATCTCAGCACACACTTTTTCACCCAATCTTGATGAAACTTTCAGGTAATGATCAGTACACAAATCCCACTTGGCTCTCCAAGTTTCGATCTTCTAGGTTAAACCGTTCTTTGGCAGTAACCGGTTTCATTTTGAGGTTTCACTCTGTTTTCTCCTATAGGGAGACATGTATTTGGAACTCTAAATCAAACACGGTTTGTGCTAGCTCTTTGAAACTTGACACAATAAAGCAGTTTCAAGTTCTATCTCTATGGTTTGTTTGCTGTTGATGTAGCCCTAAGCAGAGACTGGCGAGAATCACTTTCATGGAAAGGGCCTGCCAAGCTTCCAAAAAACTACGAGTTGCCTGAAATCTCAGCACACCCTTTTTCACCCAATCTTGATGAAACTTTCAGGCAATGATCAGTACACCAATCCCACTTGGATCGCCAAATTTCGTTCTTCTAGGTTAAACCGTTCGTTGGCAGTAACCGGTTTCATTTTGAGGTTTCACTCTGTTTTCTCCTATAGGGATACATGTATTTGGAACTCTAAATCAAACACGGTTTGTGCTAGCTCTTTGAAACTTGACAAAATAAAGCAGTTTCAAGTTCTATCTCTATGGATTGTTTGATGTTGATGTAGCCCTAAGAAGAGATTGGCGAGAATCACTTTCATGGAAAGGGCCTGCCAAGCTTCCAAAAAACTACGAGTTGCCTGAAATCTCAGCAAACACTTTTTCACCCAATCTTGATGAAACTTTCAGGTAATGATCAGTACACCAATCTTACTTGGCTCGCCAAATTTACTACTTCTAGGTTATACCGTTCGTTGGCAGTAACCGGTTTCATTTTCAGGTTTCACTCTGTTTTCTCCTATAGGGATACATGTATTTGGAACTCTAAATCAAACACGGTTTGTGCTAGCTCTTTGAAACTTGACACAATAAAGCAGTTTCAAGTTCTAACTCTATGGTTTGTTTGCTGTTGATGTAGCCATAAGCAGAGACTGGCGAGAATCATTTTCATGGAAATGGCCTGCCAAGCTTCCAAAAAAGTACGTGTTGCCTGAAATCTCAGCAAACACTTTTTCACCCAATCTTGATGAAACTTTCAGGTAATGATCAGTACACCAATCTTACTTGACTCGCCAAATTTACTACTTCTAGGTTAAACCATTCGTTGGCAGTAACCGGTTTCATTTTGAGGTTTCACTCTGTTTTCTCCTATAGAAATACATGTATTTGGAACTCTAAATCAAACACGGTTTGTGCTAGCTCTTTGAAAGTTGACACAATAAAGCAGTTTCAAGTTCTATCTCTATGGTTTGTTTGCTGTTGATGTAGCCCTAAGCAGAGACTGGCGAGAATCACTTTCATGGAAAGGGCCTGCCAAGCTTCCAAAAAACTACGAGTTGCCAGAAATCTCAGCAAACACTTTTTCACCCAATCTTGATGAAACTTTCAGGTAATGATCAGTACACCAATCCCACTTGGCTCGCCAAATTTCGTTCTTCTTGGTTAAACCGTTCGTTGGCAGTAACCGGTTTCATTTTGAGGTTTCACTCTGTTTTCTCCTATAGGGATACATGTATTTGGAACTCTAAATCAAACATGGTTTGTGCTAGCCCTTTGAAACTTGACACAATAAAGCAGTTTCAAGTTCTATTTCTATGGTTTGTTTGCTGTTGATGTAGCCCTAAGCAGAGACTGGCGAGAATCACTTTCATGAAAAGGGCCTGCCAAGTTTCCAAAAAACTACGAGTTGCCAGAAATCTCAGCACACACTTTTTCACCCAATCTTGATGAAACTTTCAGGTAATGATCAGTATACCAATCCCACTTGGCTTGCCAAATTTCGTTCTTCTAGGTTAAACCGTTCCTTGGCAGTAACCGGTTTCATTTTGAGGTTTCACTCTGTTTTCCCCTATAGGGATACATGTATTTGGAACTCTAAATCAAACATGGTTTGTGCTAGCCCTTTGAAACTTGACACAATAAAGCAGTTTCAAGTTCTATTTCTATGGTTTGTTTGCTGTTGATGTAGCCCTAAGCAGAGACTGGCGAGAATCACTTTCATGAAAAGGGCCTGCCAAGTTTCCAAAAAACTACGAGTTGCCAGAAATCTCAGCACACACTTTTTCACCCAATCTTGATGAAACTTTCAGGTAATGATCAGTATACCAATCCCACTTGGCTTGCCAAATTTCGTTCTTCTAGGTTAAACCGTTCCTTGGCAGTAACCGGTTTCATTTTGAGGTTTCACTCTGTTTTCCCCTATAGGGATACATGTATTTGGAACTCTAAATCAAACACGGTTTGTGCTAGCTCTTTGCAACTTGACACAATAAAGCAGTCTCAAGTTCTATCTCTGGTTTGTTTGCTGTTGATGTAGCCCTAAGCAGAGACTGGCGAGAATCACTTTCATTGAAAGGGCCTGCCAAGTTTCCAAAAAACTACGAGTTTCCTGAAATCTCAGCACACACTTTTTCACCCAATCTTGATGAAACTTTTAGATAATGATCAGTACACCAATCCCACTTGGCTCGCCAAATTTCGATATTCTAGGTTAAACCGTTCGTTGGCAGTAACCGGTTTCATTTTGAGGTTTCACTCTGTTTTCTCCTATAGGGATACATGTATTTGGAACTCTAAATCAAACACGGTTTGTGCTAGCTCTTTGAAACTTGACACAATAAAGCAGTTTCAAGTTCTATCTCTATGGTTTGTTTGCTGTTGATGTAGCCCTAAGCAGAGACTGGCGAGAATCACTTTCATGGAAAGGGCCTGCCAAGCTTCCAAAAAACTACGAGTTGCCTGAAATTTCAGCAAACACTTTTTCACCCAATCTTGATGAAACTTTCAGGTACTGATCAGAACACCAATCTTACTTGGCTCGCCAAATTTACTACTTCTAGGTTATACCGTTCGTTGGCAGTAACCGGTTTCATTTTGAGGTTTCACTCTGTTTTCTCCTATAGGGATACATGTATTTGGAACTCTAAATCAAACACAGTTTGTGATAGCTCTTTTAAACTTGACACAATGAATCAGTTTCAAGTTCTATCTCTATGGTTTGTTTGCTGTTGATGTAGCCATAAGCAGAGACTGGCGAGAATCACTTTCATGAAAAGGGCCTGCCAAGCTTCCAAAAAACTACGAGTTGCCTGAAATCTCAGCAAACACTTTTTCACTTAATCTTGATGAAACTTTCAGGTAATGATAAGTACACCAATCCCACTTGGCTCGCCAAATTTCGTTCTTCTAGGTTAAACCGTTCGTTGGCAGTAACCGGTTTCATTTTGAGGTTTCACTCTGTTTTCTCCTATAGGGATACATGTATTTGGAACTCTAAATCAAACACGGTTTGTGCTAGCTCTTTGAAACTTGACACAATAAAGCAGTCTCAAGTTCTATCTCTATGGTTTGTTTGCTGTTGATGTAGCCCTAAGCAGAGACTGGCGAGAATCACTTTCATGGAAAGGGCCTGCAAAGCTTCCAAAAAACTACGAGTTGCCTGAAATCTCAGCACACACTTTTTCAACAAATCTTGATGAAACTTTCAGGTAATGATCAGTACACCAATCCCACTTGGCTCGCCAAATTTCGTTCTTCTTGGTTAAACCGTTCGTTGGCAGTAACCGGTTTCATTTTGAGGTTTCACTCTGTTTTCTCCTATAGGGATACATGTATTTGGAACTCTAAATCAAACATGGTTTGTGCTAGCCCTTTGAAACTTGACACAATAAAGCAGTTTCAAGTTCTATTTCTATGGTTTGTTTGCTGTTGATGTAGCCCTAAGCAGAGACTGGCGAGAATCACTTTCATGAAAAGGGCCTGCCAAGTTTCCAAAAAACTACGAGTTGCCAGAAATCTCAGCACACACTTTTTCACCCAATCTTGATGAAACTTTCAGGTAATGATCAGTATACCAATCCCACTTGGCTTGCCAAATTTCGTTCTTCTAGGTTAAACCGTTCCTTGGCAGTAACCGGTTTCATTTTGAGGTTTCACTCTGTTTTCTCCTATAGGGATACATGTATTTGGAACTCTAAATCAAACACGGTTTGTGCTAGCTCTTTGCAACTTGACACAATAAAGCAGTCTCAAGTTCTATCTCTGGTTTGTTTGCTGTTGATGTAGCCCTAAGCAGAGACTGGCGAGAATCACTTTCATTGAAAGGGCCTGCCAAGTTTCCAAAAAACTACGAGTTTCCTGAAATCTCAGCACACACTTTTTCACCCAATCTTGATGAAACTTTTAGATAATGATCAGTACACCAATCCCACTTGGCTCGCCAAATTTCGATCTTCTAGGTTAAACCGTTCGTTGGCAGTAACCGGTTTCATTTTGAGGTTTCACTCTGTTTTCTCCTATAGGGATACATGTATTTGGAACTCTAAATCAAACACGGTTTGTGCTAGCTCTTTGAAACTTGACACAATAAAGCAGTTTCAAGTTCTATCTCTATTGTTTGTTTGCTGTTGATGTAGCCCTAAGCAGAGACTGGCGAGAATCACTTTCATGGAAAGGGCCTGCCAAACTTCCAAAAAACTACGAGTTGCCTGAAATCTCAGCAAACACTTTTTCACCCAATCTTGATGAAACTTTCAGGTACTGATCAGTACACCAATCTTACTTGGCTCGCCAAATTTACTACTTCTAGGTTATACCGTTCGTTGGCAGTAACCGGTTTCATTTTGAGGTTTCACTCTGTTTTCTCCTATAGGGATACATGTATTTGGAACTCTAAATCAAACACAGTTTGTGATAGCTCTTTTAAACTTGACACAATAAATCAGTTTCAAGTTCTATCTCTATGGTTTGTTTGCTGTTGATGTAGCCATAAGCAGAGACTGGCGAGAATCACTTTCATGAAAAGGGCCTGCCAAGCTTCCAAAAAACTACGAGTTGCCTGAAATCTCAGCAAACACTTTTTCACTTAATCTTGATGAAACTTTCAGGTAATGATAAGTACACCAATCCCACTTGGCTCGCCAAATTTCGTTCTTCTAGGTTAAACCGTTCGTTGGCAGTAACCGGTTTCATTTTGAGGTTTCACTCTGTTTTCTCCTATAGGGATACATGTATTTGGAACTCTAAATCAAACACGGTTTGTGCTAGCTCTTTGAAACTTGACACAATAAAGCAGTCTCAAGTTCTATCTCTATGGTTTGTTTGCTGTTGATGTAGCCCTAAGCAGAGACTGGCGAGAATCACTTTCATGGAAAGGGCCTGCAAAGCTTCCAAAAAACTACGAGTTGCCTGAAATCTCAGCACACACTTTTTCAACAAATCTTGATGAAACTTTCAGGTAATGATCAGTACACCAATCCCACTTGGCTCGCCAAATTTCGTTCTTCTTGGTTAAACCGTTCGTTGGCAGTAACCGGTTTCATTTTGAGGTTTCACTCTGTTTTCTCCTATAGGGATACATGTATTTGGAACTCTAAATCAAACACGGTTTGTGCTAGCCCTTTGAAACTTGACAGAATAAATCAGTTTCAAGTTCTATCTCTATGGTTTGTTTGCTGTTGATGTAGCCCTAAGCAGAGACTGGCGAGAATCACTTTCATGAAAAGGGCCTGCCAAGTTTCCAAAAAACTACGAGTTGCCAGAAATCTCAGCACACACTTTTTCACCCAATCTTGATGAAACTTTCAGGTAATGATCAGTACACCAATCCCACTTGGCTCGCCAAATTTCGTTCTTCTAGGTTAAACAGTTCCTTGGCAGTAACCGGTTTCATTTTGAGGTTTCACTCTGTTTTCTCCTATAGGGATACATGTATTTGGAACTCTAAATCAAACACGGTTTGTGCTAGCTCTTTGAAACATGACACAATAAAGCAGTCTCAAGTTCTATCTCTGGTTTGTTTGCTGTTGATGTAGTCCTAAGCAGAGACTGGCGAGAATCACTTTCATTGAAAGGGCCTGCCAAGCTTCCAAAAAACTACGAGTTTCCTGAAATCTCAGCACACACTTTTTCACCCAATCTTGATGAAACTTTTAGATAATGATCAGTACACCAATCCCACTTGGCTCGCCAAATTTCGTTCTTCTAGGTTAAACTGTTCCTTGGCAGTAACCGGTTTCATTTTGAGGTTTCACTCTGTTTTCTCCTATAGGGATACATGTATTTGGAACTCTAAATCAAACACGGTTTGTGCTAGCTCTTTGAAACTTGACACAATAAAGCAGTATCAAGTTCTATCTCTATGGTTTGTTTGCTGTTGATGTAGCCCTAAGCAGAGACTGGCGAGAATCACTTTCATGGAAAGGGCCTGCCAAGCTTCCAAAAAACTACGAGTTTCCTGAAATCTCAGCACACACTTTTTCACCCAATCTTGATGAAACTTTCAGGTAATGATCAGTACACCAATCCCACTTGGCTCGCCAAATTTCGATCTTCTAGGTTAAACCGTTCGTTGGCAGTAACCGGTTTCATTTTGAGGTTTCACTCTGTTTTCTCCTATAGGGATACATGTATTTGGAACTCTAAATCAAACACAGTTTGTGCTAGCTCTTTGAAACCTAACACAATAAAGCAGTTTCAAGTTCTATCTCTATCGTTTATTTGCTGTTGAAGTAGCCCTAAGCAGAGACTGGCGAGAATCACTTTCATGGAAAGGGCCTGCCAAGCTTCCAAAAAACTACGAGTTGCCTGAAATATCAGCACACACTTTTTCACCCAATCTTGATGAAACTTTCAGGTAATGATCAGTACACCATTCCCACTTGGCTCGCCAAATTTCGATCTTCTAGGTTAAACCGTTCCTTGGCAGTAACCAGTTTCATTTTGAGGTTTCACTCTGTTTTCTCCTATAGGGATACATGTATTTGGAACTCTAAATCAAACACGGTTTGTGCTAGCTCTTTGAAACTTGACACAATAAAGCAGTTTCAAGTTCTATCTCTATGGTTTGTTTCCTGTTGATGTAGCCCTAAGCAGAGACTGGCGAGAATCACTTTCATGGAAAGGGCCTGCCAAGCTTCCAAAAAACTACGAGTTGCCTGAAATCTCAGCAAACACTTTTTCACCCAATCTTGATGAAACTTTCAGGTAATGATCAGTACACCAATCTTACTTGGCTCGCCAAATTTACTACTTCTAGGTTATACCATTCGTTGGCAGTAACCGGTTTCATTTTGAGGTTTCACTCTGTTTTCTCCTATAGGGATACATGTATTTGGAACTCTAAATCAAACACGGTTTGTGCTAGCTCTTTTAAACTTGACACAATAAATCAGTTTCAAGTTCTATCTCTATGGTTTGTTTGCTGTTGATGTAGCCCTAAGCAGAGACTGGCGAGAATCACTTTCATGGAAAAGGCCTGCCAAGCTTCCAAAAAACTACGAGTTGCCTGAAATCTCAGCAAACACTTTTTCAACCAATCTTGATGAAACTTTCAGGTAATGAGCAGTACACCAATCTTACTTGGCTGGCCAAATTTAGTACTTCTAGGTTAAACCGTTCGTTGGCAGTAACCGGTTTCATTTTGAGGTTTCACTCTGTTTTCTCCTATAGGGATACATGTATTTGGAACTCTAAATCAAACACGGTTTGTGCTAGCTCTTTGAAACTTGACACAATAAAGAAGTTTCAAGTTCTATCTCTATGGTTTGTTTGCTGTTGATGTAGCCCTAAGCAGAGACTGGCGAGAATCACTTTCATGGAAAGGGCCTGCCAAGCTTCCAAAAAACTACGACTTGCCTGAAATCTCAGCACACACTTTTTCACCCAATCTTGATGAAACTTTCAGGTAATGATCAGTACACCAATCCCACTTGGCTCACCAAATTTCGATCTTCTAGGTTAAACCGTTCGTTGGCAGTAACCGGTTTCATTTTGAGTTTTCACTCTGTTTTCTCCTATAGGGATACATGTATTTGGAACTCTAAATCAAACACGGTTTGTGCTAGCTCTTTGAAACTTGACACAATAAAGCAGTTTCAAGTTCTATCTCTATGGTTTGTTTGCTGTTGATGTAGCCCTAAGCAGAGACTGGCGAGAATCACTTTCATGGAAAGGGCCTGCCAAGCTTCCAAAAAACTACGTGTTGCCTGAAATCTCAGCAAACACTTTTTCACCCAATCTTGATGAAACTTTCAGGTAATGATCAGTACACCAATCTTACTTGGCTCGCCAAATTTACTACTTCTAGGTTAAACCGTTCGTTGGCAGTAACCGGTTTCATTTTGAGGTTTCAATCTGTTTTCTCCTATAGGGATACATGTATTTGGAACTCTAAATCAAACACGGTTTGTGCTAGCTCTTTGAAACTTGACACAATAAAGCAGTTTCAAGTTCTATCTCTATGGTTTGTTTGCTGTTGATGTAGCCCTAAGCTGAGACTGTCGAGAATCACTTTCATGAAAAGGGCCTGCCAAGCTTTCAAAAAACTACGAGTTGCCAGAAATCTCAGCACACACTTTTTCACCCAATCTTGATGAAACTTTCAGGTAATGATCAGTACACCAATCCCACTTGGCTCGCCAAATTTCGTTCTTCTAGGTTAAACCGTTCGTTGGCAGTAACCGGTTTCATTTTGAGGTTTCACTCTGTTTTCTCCTATAGGGATACATGTATTTGGAACTCTAAATCAAACACGGTTTGTGCTAGCTCTTTGAAACTTGACACAATAAAGCAGTTTCAAGTTCTATCTCTATGGTTTGTTTGCTGTTGATGTAGCCCTAAGAAGAGACTGGCGAGAATCACTTTCATGGAAAAGGCCTGCCAAGCTTCCAAAAAACTACGAGTTGCCTGAAATCTCAGCAAACACTTTTTCAACCAATCTTGATGAAACTTTCAGGTAATGAGCAGTACACCAATCTTACTTGGCTGGCCAAATTTAGTACTTCTAGGTTAAACCGTTCGTTGGCAGTAACCGGTTTCATTTTGAGGTTTCACTCTGTTTTCTCCTATAGGGATACATGTATTTGGAACTCTAAATCAAACACGGTTTGTGCTAGCTCTTTGAAACTTGACACAATAAAGAAGTTTCAAGTTCTATCTCTATGGTTTGTTTGCTGTTGATGTAGCCCTAAGCAGAGACTGGCGAGAATCACTTTCATGGAAAGGGCCTGCCAAGCTTCCAAAAAACTACGACTTGCCTGAAATCTCAGCACACACTTTTTCACCCAATCTTGATGAAACTTTCAGGTAATGATCAGTACACCAATCCCACTTGGCTCACCAAATTTCGATCTTCTAGGTTAAACCGTTCGTTGGCAGTAACCGGTTTCATTTTGAGTTTTCACTCTGTTTTCTCCTATAGGGATACATGTATTTGGAACTCTAAATCAAACACGGTTTGTGCTAGCTCTTTGAAACTTGACACAATAAAGCAGTTTCAAGTTCTATCTCTATGGTTTGTTTGCTGTTGATGTAGCCCTAAGCAGAGACTGGCGAGAATCACTTTCATGGAAAGGGCCTGCCAAGCTTCCAAAAAACTACGTGTTGCCTGAAATCTCAGCAAACACTTTTTCACCCAATCTTGATGAAACTTTCAGGTAATGATCAGTACACCAATCTTACTTGGCTCGCCAAATTTACTACTTCTAGGTTAAACCGTTCGTTGGCAGTAACCGGTTTCATTTTGAGGTTTCAATCTGTTTTCTCCTATAGGGATACATGTATTTGGAACTCTAAATCAAACACGGTTTGTGCTAGCTCTTTGAAACTTGACACAATAAAGCAGTTTCAAGTTCTATCTCTATGGTTTGTTTGCTGTTGATGTAGCCCTAAGCTGAGACTGTCGAGAATCACTTTCATGAAAAGGGCCTGCCAAGCTTTCAAAAAACTACGAGTTGCCAGAAATCTCAGCACACACTTTTTCACCCAATCTTGATGAAACTTTCAGGTAATGATCAGTACACCAATCCCACTTGGCTCGCCAAATTTCGTTCTTCTAGGTTAAACCGTTCGTTGGCAGTAACCGGTTTCATTTTGAGGTTTCACTCTGTTTTCTCCTATAGGGATACATGTATTTGGAACTCTAAATCAAACACGGTTTGTGCTAGCTCTTTGAAAGTTGACACAATAAAGCAGTTTCAAGTTCTATCTATATGGTTTGTTTGCTGTTGATGTAGCCCTAAGCAGAGACTGGCGAGAATCACTTTCATGGAAAGGGCCTGCCAAGCTTCCAAAAAACTACGAGTTGCCTGAAATCTCAGCAAACACTTTTTCACCCAATCTTGATGAAACTTTCAGGTAATGATCAGTACACCAATCTTACTTGGCTCGCCAAATTTACTACTTCTAGGTTATACCGTTCGTTGGCAGTAACCGGTTTCATTTTGAGGTTTCACTCTGTTTTCTCCTATAGGGATACATGTATTTGGAACTCTAAATCAAACACAGTTTGTGCTAGCTCTTTTAAACTTGACACAATAAATCAGTTTCAAGTTCTATCTCTATGGTTTGTTTGCTGTTGATGTAGCCCTAAGCAGAGACTGGCGAGAATCACTTTCATGAAAAGGGCCTGCCAAGCTTCCAAAAAACTACGAGTTGCCTGAAATCTCAGCAAACACTTTTTCACTTAATCTTGATGAAACTTTCAGGTAATGATAAGTACACCAATCCCACTTGGCTCGCCAAATTTCGTTCTTCTAGGTTAAACCGTTCGTTGGCAGTAACCGGTTTCATTTTGAGGTTTCACTCTGTTTTCTCCTATAGGGATACATGTATTTGGAACTCTAAATCAAACACGGTTTGTGCTAGCTCTTTGAAACTTGACACAATAAAGCAGTCTCAAGTTCTATCTCTATGGTTTGTTTGCTGTTGATGTAGCCCTAAGCAGAGACTGGCGAGAATCACTTTCATGGAAAGGGCCTGCAAAGCTTCCAAAAAACTACGAGTTGCCTGAAATCTCAGCACACACTTTTTCAACAAATCTTGATGAAACTTTCAGGGAATGATCAGTACACCAATCCCACTTGGCTCGCCAAATTTCGTTCTTCTTGGTTAAACCGTTCGTTGGCAGTAACCGGTTTCATTTTGAGGTTTCACTCTGTTTTCTCCTATAGGGATACATGTATTTGGAACTCTAAATCAAACACGGTTAGTGCTAGCCCTTTGAAACTTGACAGAATAAAGCAGTTTCAAGTTCTATCTCTGGTTTGTTTGCTGTTGATGTAGCGCTAAGCAGAGACTGGCGAGAATCACTTTCATTGAAAGGGCCTGCCAAGCTTCCAAAAAACTACGAGTTGCCTGAAATCACAGCACACACTTTTTCACCCAATCTTGATGAAACTTTTAGATAATGATCAGTACACCAATCCCACTTGGCTCGCCAAATTTCGTTCTTCTAGGTTAAACCGTTCCTTGGCAGTAACCGGTTTCATTTTGAGGTTTCACTCTGTTTTCTCTTATAGGGATACATGTATTTGGAACTCTAAATCAAACACGGTTTGTGCTAGCTCTTTGAAACTTGACACAATAAAGCAGTATCAAGTTCTATCTCTATGGTTTGTTTGCTGTTGATGTAGCCCTAAGCAGAGACTGGCGAGAATCACTTTCATGGAAAGGGCCTGCCAAGCTTCCAAAAAACTACGAGTTGCCTGAAATCTCAGCACACACTTTTTCACCCAATCTTGATGAAACTTTCAGGTAATGATCAGTACACCAATCCCACTTGGCTCGCCAAATTTCGATCTTCTAGGTTAAACCGTTCGTTGGCAGTAACCGGTTTCATTTTGAGGTTTCACTCTGTTTTCTCCTATAGGGATACATGTATTTGGAACTCTAAATCAAACACAGTTTGTGCTAGCTCTTTGAAACCTAACACAATAAAGCAGTTTCAAGTTCTATCTCTATCGTTTATTTGCTGTTGAAGTAGCCCTAAGCAGAGACTGGCAAGAATCACTTTCATGGAAAGGGCCTGCCAAGCTTCCAAAAAACTACGAGTTGCCTGAAATATCAGCACACACTTTTTCACCCAATCTTGATGAAACTTTCAGGTAATGATCAGTACACCAATCCCACTTGGCTCGCCAAATTTCGTTCTTCTAGGATAAACCGTTCCTTGGCAGTAACCGGTTTCATTTTGAGGTTTCACTCTGTTTTCTCCTATAGGGATACATGTATTTGGAACTCTAAATCAAACACGGTTTGTGCTAGCTCTTTGAAACTTGACACAATAAAGCAGTTTCAAGTTCTATGTCTATGGTTTGTTTCCTGTTGATGTAGCCCTAAGCAGAGACTGGCGAGAATCACTTTCATGGAAAGGGCCTGCCAAGCTTCCAAAAAACTACGAGTTGCCTGAAATCTCAGCAAACACTTTTTCACCCAATCTTGATGAAACGTTCAGGTAATGATCAGTACACCAATCTTACTTGGCTCGCCAAATTTACTACTTCTAGGTTATACCATTCGTTGGCAGTAACCGGTTTCATTTTGAGGTTTCACTCTGTTTTCTCCTATAGGGATACATGTATTTGGAACTCTAAATCAAACACGGTTTGTGCTAGCTCTTTGAAACTTGACACAATAAAGCAGTTTCAAGTTCTATCTCTATGGTTTGTTTGCTGTTGATGTAGCCCTAAGCAGAGACTGGCGAGAATCACTTTCATGGAAAAGGCCTGCCAAGCTTCCAAAAAACTACGAGTTGCCTGAAATCTCAGCAAACACTTTTTCAACCAATCTTGATGAAACTTTCAGGTAATGATCAGTACACCAATGTTACTTGGCTCGCCAAATTTAGTACTTCTAGGTTAAACCGTTCGTTGGCAGTAACCGGTTTCATTTTGAGGTTTCACTCTGTTTTCTCCTATAGGGATACATGTATTTGGAACTCTAAATCAAACACGGTTTGTGCTAGCTCTTTGAAACTTGACACAATAAAGCAGTTTCAAGTTCTATCTCTATGGTTTGTTTGCTGTTGATGTAGCCCTAAGCAGAGACTGGCGAGAATCACTTTCATGGAAAGGGCCTGCCAAGCTTCCAAAAAACTACGACTTGCCTGAAATCTCAGCACACACTTTTTCACCCAATCTTGATGAAACTGTCAGGTAATGATCAGTACACCAATCCCACTTGGCTCGCCAAATTTTGTTCTTCTAGGTTAAACGGTTCGTTGGCAGTAACCGGTTTCATTTTGAGGTTTCACTCTGTTTTGTCCTATAGGGATACATGTATTTGGAACTCTAAATCAAACACGGTTTGTGCTAGCTCTTTGAAACTTGACACAATAAAGCAGTTTTAAGTTCTATCTCTATGGTTTGTTTGCTGTTCATGTAGCGCAAAGCAGAGACTCTCGAGAATCACTTTCTTGGAAAGGGCTTGCCAAGCTTCCAAAAAACTACAAGTTGCCTGAAATCTCAGCACACACTTTTTCACCCAATCTTGATGAAACTTTCAGGTAATGATCAGTACACAAATCCCACTTGGCTCTCCAAATTTCGATCTTCTAGGTTAAACCGTTCGTTGGCAGTAACCGGTTTCATTTTGAGGTTTCACTCTGTTTTCTCCTATAGGGATACATGTATTTGGAACTCTAAATCAAACACGGTTTGTGCTAGCTCTTTGAAACTTGACACAATAAAGCAGTTTCAAGTTCTATCTCTATGGTTTGTTTGCTGTTGATGTAGCCCTAAGCAGAGACTGGCGAGAATCACTTTCATGGAAAGGGCCTGCCAAGCTTCCAAAAAACTACGAGTTGCCTGAAATATCAGCACACACTTTTTCACCCAATCTTGATGAAACTTTCAGGTAATGATCAGTACACCAATCTTACTTGGCTCGCCAAATTTAGTACTTCAAGGTTAAACCCTTCGTTGGCAGTAACCGGTTTCATTTTGAGGTTTCACTCTGTTTTCTCCTATAGGGATACATGTATTTGGAACTCTAAATCAAACACGGTTTGTGCTAGCTCTTTGAAACTTGACACAATAAAGCAGTTTCAAGTTCTATCTCTATGGTTTGTTTGCTGTTGATGTAGCCCTAAGCAGAGACTGGCGAGAATCACTTTTATAAAAAGGGCCTGCCAAGCTTCCAAAAAACTACGACTTGCCTGAAATATCAGCACACACTTTTTCACCCAATCTTGATGAAACTTTCAGGTAATGATCAGTACACCAATCTTACTTGGCTCTCCAAATTTAGTACTTCTAGGTTAAATCCTTCGTTGGCAGTAACCGGTTTCATTTTGAGGTTTCACTCTGTTTTCTCCTATAGGGATACATGTATTTGGAACTCTAAATCAAACACGGATTGTGCTAGCTCTTTGAAACTTGACACAATAAAGCAGTTTCAAGTTCTATCTCTATGGTTTGTTTGCTGTTGATGTAGCCCTAAGCAGAGACTGGCGAGAATCACTTTTATGGAAAGGGCCTGCCAAGCTTCCAAAAAACTACGAGTTGCCTGAAATCTCAGCACACACTTTTTCACCCAATCTTGATGAAATTTTCAGGTAATGATCACTACACCAATCCCACTTGGCTCGCCAAATTTCGTTCTTCTAGGTTAAACGGTTCGTTTTCAGTAACCGGTTTCATTTTGAGGTTTCACTCTGTTTTCTCCTATAGGGATACATGTATTTGGAACTCTAAATCATACACGGTTTGTGCTAGCTCTTTGAAACTTGACACAATAAAGAAGTTTCAAGTTCTATCACTATGCTTTGTTTGCTGTTGATGTAGCCCTAAGCAGAGACTGGCGAGAATCACTTTCATGGAAAGGGCCTGCCAAGCTTCCAAAAAACTACGACTTGCCTGAAATCTCAGCACACACTTTTTCACCCAATCTTGATGAAACTTTCAGGTAATGATCAGTACACCAATCCCACTTGGCTCGCCAAATTTCGTTCTTCTAGGTTAAACGGTTCGTTGGCAGTAACCGGTTTCATTTTGAGGTTTCACTCTGTTTTGTCCTATAGGGATACATGTATTTGGAACTCTAAATCAAACACGGTTTGTGCTAGCTCTTTGAAACTTGACACAATAAAGCAGTTTTAAGTTCTATCTCTATGGTTTGTTTGCTGTTCATGTAGCCCAAAGCAGAGACTGTCGAGAATCACTTTCTTGGAAAGGGCTTGCCAAGCTTCCAAAAAACTACAAGTTGCCTGAAATCTCAGCACACACTTTTTCACCCAATCTTGATGAAACTTTCAGGTAATGATCAGTACACAAATCCCACTTGGCTCTCCAAATTTCGATCTTCTAGGTTAAACCGTTCGTTGGCAGTAACCGGTTTCATTTTGAGGTTTCACTCTGTTTTCTCCTATTAGGGATACATGTATTTGGAACTCTAAATCAAACACGGTTTGTGCTAGCTCTTTGAAACTTGACACAATAAAGCAGTTTCAAGTTCTATCTCTATGGTTTGTTTGCTGTTGATGTAGCCCTAAGCAGAGACTGGCGAGAATCACTTTCATGGAAAGGGCCTGCCAAGCTTCCAAAAAACTACGAGTTGCCTGAAATATCAGCACACACTTTTTCACCCAATCTTGATGAAACTTTCAGGAAATGATCAGTACACCAATCTTACTTGGCTCGCCATATTTAGTACTTCTAGGTTAAACCCTTCGTTGGCAGTAACCGGTTTCATTTTGAGGTTTCACTCTGTTTTCTCCTATAGGGATACATGTATTTGGAACTCTAAATCAAACACGGTTTGTGCTAGCTCTTTGAAACTTGACACAATAAAGCAGTTTCAAGTTCTATCTCTATGGTTTGTTTGCTGTTGATGTAGCCCTAAGCAGAGACTGGCGAGAATCACTTTTATGGAAAGGGCCTGCCAAGCTTCCAAAAAACTACGACTTGCCTGAAATCTCAGCACACACTTTTTCACCCAATCTTGATGAAATTTTCAGGTAATGATCACTACACCAATCCCACTTGGCTTGCCAAATTTCGTTCTTCTAGGTTAAACGGTTCGTTGGCAGTAACCGGTTTCATTTTGAGGTTTCACTCTGTTTTGTCCTATAGGGATACATGTATTTGGAACTCTAAATCAAACACGGTTTGTGCTAGCTCTTTGAAACTTGACACAATAAAGCAGTTTCAAGTTCTATCTCTATGGTTTGTTTGCTGTTCATGTAGCCCAAAGCAGAGACTGTCGAGAATCACTTTCTTGGAAAGGGCTTGCCAAGCTTCCAAAAATCTACGAGTTGCCTGAAATCTCAGCACACACTTTTTCACCCAATCTTGATGAAACTTTCAGGTAATGATCAGTACACCAATCTTACTTGGCTCGCCAAATTTAGTACTTCTAGGTTAAACCCTTCGTTGGCAGTAACCGGTTTCATTTTGAGGATTCACTCTGTTTTCTCCTATAGGGATACATGTATTTGGAACTCTAAATCAAACACGGTTTGTGCTAGCTCTTTGAAACTTGACACAATAAAGCAGTTTCAAGTTCTATCTCTATGGTTTGTTTGCTGTTGATGTAGCCCTAAGCAGAGACTGGCGAGAATCA
The DNA here is from genome assembly GCF_052094955.1 of Ictidomys tridecemlineatus. Lineage (NCBI taxonomy): Eukaryota > Metazoa > Chordata > Mammalia > Rodentia > Sciuridae > Ictidomys > Ictidomys tridecemlineatus. The sequence continues at coordinate 48,347 of NW_027522861.1, read as the reverse complement.
CTTTCATGGAAAGGGCCTGCCAAGCTTCCAAAAAACTACGAGTTGCCTGAAATCTCAGCACACACTTTTTCACCCAATCTTGATGAAACTTTCAGGTAATGATCAGTACACCAATCCCACTTGGCTCGCCAAATTTCGTTCTTCTAGGTTAAACCGTTCGTTGGCAGTAACCGGTTTCATTTTGAGGTTTCACTCTGTTTTCGCCTATAGGGATACACGTATTTGGAACTCTAAATCAAACACGGTTTGTGCTAGCTCTTTGAAACTTGACACAATAAAGCAGTTTCAAGTTCAATTTCTATGGTTTGTTCGCTGTTGATGTAGCCCTAAGCAGAGACTGGCGAGAATCACTTTCATGAAAACGGCCTGCCAAGCTTCCAAAAAACTACGAGTTGCCTGAAATTTCAGCAAACACTTTTTCACCCAATCTTGATGAAACTTTCAGGTAATGATCAGTACACCAATCCCACTTGGCTCGCCAAATTTCGTTCTTCTATGTTAAACCGTTCGTTGGCAGTGACCGGTTTCATTTTGAGGTTTCACTATGTTTTCTCCTATAGGGATACATGTATTTGGAACTCTAAATCAAACACGGTTTGTGCTAGCTCTTTGAAACTTGACACAATAAAGCAGTTTCAAGTTCTATCTCTATGGTTTGTTTGCTGTTGATGTAGCCCTAAGCAGAGACTGGCGAGAATCACTTTCATGGAAAGGGCCTGCCAAGCTTCCAAAAAACTACGATTGCCTGAAATCTCAGCACACACTTTTTCACCCAATCTTGATGAAACTTTCAGGTAATGATTTGTACACCAACCCCACTTGGCTCGCCAAATTTCGATCTTCTAGGTTAAACCGTTCGTTGGCAGTAACCGGTTTCATTTTGAGGTTTCACTCTGTTTTCTCCTATAGGGATACATGTATTTGGAACTCTAGATCAAACACGGTTTGTCCTAGCTCTTTGAAACTTGACACAATAAAGCAGTTTCAAGTTCTATCTCTATGGTTTGTTTGCTGTTGATGTAGCCCTAAGCAGAGACTGGCGAGAATCACTTTCATGGAAAGGGCCTGCCAAGCTTCCAAAAAAGTACGTGTTGCCTGAAATCTCAGCAAACACTTTTTCACCCAATCTTGATAAAACTTTCAGGTAATGATCAGTACACCAATCTTACTTGGCTCGCCAAATTTAGTACTTCTAGGTTAAACCGTTCGTTGGCAGTAACCGGTTTCATTTTGAGGTTTCACTCTGTTTTCTCCTATAGGGATACATGTATTTGGAACTCTAAATCAAACACGGTTTGTGCTAGCTCTTTGAAACTTGACACAATAAAGCAGTTTCAAGTTCTATCTGTATGGATTGTTTTCTGTAGATGTAGCCCTAAGCAGAGACTGGAGAGATTCACTTTCATGGAAAGGGCCTGCCAAGCTTCCAAAAAAATACGAGTTGCCAGAAATCTCAGCACACAGTTTTTCACCCAATCTTGACGAAACTTTCAGGTAATGATCAGTACACCAATCCCACTTGGCTCCCCAAATTTCGTTCTTCTAGGTTAAACCGTTCGTTGGCAGTAACCGGTTTCATTTTGAGGTTTCACTCTGTTTTCTCCTATAGGGATACATGTATTTGGAACTCTAAATCAAAGACGGTTTGTGCTAGCTCTTTGACACTTAACACAGTAAAGCAGTTTCAAGTTTTATCTCTATGGTTTGTTTGCTGTTGATGTAGCCCTAAGCAGAGACTGGCGAGAATCCCTTTCTTGGAAAGGGCCTGCCAAGCTTCCAAAAAACTACGAGTTGCCTGAAATCTCAGCACACACTTTTTCACCCAATCTTGATGAAACTTTCAGGTAATGATCAGTACACCAATCCCATTTGGTCGCCAAATTTCGTTCTTTTAGGTTAAACCCTTCGTTGGCAGTAACCGGTTACATTTTGAGGTTTCACTCTGTTTTCTCCTATAGGGATACATGTATTTGGAACTCTAAATCAAACACGGTTTGTGCTAGCTCTTTGAAACTTGACACAATAAAGCAGTTTCAAGTTCTATCTCTATGGTTTGTTTGCTGTTGATGTAGCCCTAAGCAGAGACTGGCGAGAATCACTTTCATGGAAAGGGCCTGCCAAGCTTCCAAAAAACTACGATTGCCTGAAATCTCAGCACACACTGTTTCACCCAATCTTGATGAAACTTTCAGGTAATGATTTGTACACCAACCCCACTTGGCTCGCCAAATTTCGATCTTCTAGGTTAAACCGTTCTTTGGCAGTAACCGGTTTCATTTTGAGGTTTCACTCTGTTTTCTCCTATAGGGATACATGTATTTGGAACTCTAAATCAAACACGGTTTGTGCTAGCTCTTTGAAACTTGACACAATAAAGCAGTTTCAAGTTCTATTTCTATGGTTTGTTTGCTGTTGATGTAGCCCTAAGCAGAGACTGGCGAGAATCACTTTCATGGAAAGGGCCTGCCAAGCTTTCAAAAAACTACGAGTTGCCTGAAATATCAGCAAACACTTTTTCACCCAATCTTGATGAAACTTTCAGGTAATGATCAGTACACCAATCTTACTTGACGCGCCAAATTTCGTTCTTCTATGTTAAACCGTTCGTTGGCAGTAAACGGTTTCATTTTGAGGTTTCACTCTGTTTTCTCCTATAGGGATACATGTATTTGGAACTCTAAATCAAACACGGTTTGTGCTAGCTCTTTGAAACTTGACACAATAAAGCAGTTTCAAGTTCTATCTCTATGGTTTGTTTGCTGTTGATGTAGCCCTAAGCAGAGACTGGCGAGAATCACTTTCATGGAAAGGGCCTGCCAAGCTTCCAAAAAACTACGATTGCCTGAAATCTCAGCACACACTTTTTCACCCAATCTTGATGAAACTTTCAGGTAATGATTTGTACACCAACCCCACTTGGCTCGCCAAATTTCGATCTTCTAGGTTAAACCGTTCGTTGGCAGTAACCGGTTTCATTTTGAGGTTTCACTCTGTTTTCTCCTATAGGGATACATGTATTTGGAACTCTAAATCAAACACGGTTTGTCCTAGCTCTTTGAAACTTGACACAATAAAGCAGTTTCAAGTTCTATCTCTATGGTTTGTTTGCTGTTGATGTAGCCCTAAGCAGAGACTGGCGAGAATCACTTTCATGGAAAGGGCCTGCCAAGCTTCCAAAAAAGTACGTGTTGCCTGAAATCTCAGCAAACACTTTTTCACCCAATCTTGATAAAACTTTCAGGTAATGATCAGTACACCAATCTTACTTGGCTCGCCAAATTTAGTACTTCTAGGTTAAACCGTTCGTTGGCAGTAACCGGTTTCATTTTGAGGTTTCACTCTGTTTTCTCCTATAGGGATACATGTATTTGGAACTCTAAATCAAACACGGTTTGTGCTAGCTCTTTGAAACTTGAAACAATAAAGCAGTTTCAAGTTCTATCTCTATGGTTTGTTTGCTGTTGATGTAGCCCTAAGCAGAGACTGGCGAGAATCACTTTCATGGAAAGGGCCTGCCAAGCTTCCAAAAAACTACGAGTTGCCTGAAATCTCAGCACACACTTTTTCACCCAATCTTGATGAAACTTTCAGGTAATGATCACTACACCAATCCCACTTGGCTCGCCAAATTTCGTTCTTCTAGGTTAAACCGTTCGTTGGCAGTAACCGGTTTCATTTTGAGGTTTCACTCTGTTTTCGCCTATAGGGATACACGTATTTGGAACTCTAAATCAAACACGGTTTGTGCTAGCTCTTTGAAACTTGACACAATAAAGCAGTTTCAAGTTCAATTTCTATGGTTTGTTCGCTGTTGATGTAGCCCTAAGCAGAGACTGGGGAGAATCACTTTCATGAAAACGGCCTGCCAAGCTTCCAAAAAACTACGAGTTGCCTGAAATTTCAGCAAACACTTTTTCAACCAATCTTGATGAAACTTTCAGGTAATGATCAGTACACCAATCCCACTTGGCTCGCCAAATTTCGTTCTTCTAGGTTAAATGGTTCGTTGGCAGTAACCGGTTTCATTTTGAGGTTTCACTCTGTTTTCTCCTATAGGGATACATGTATTTGGAACTCTAAATCAAACACGGTTTGTGCTAGCTCTTTGAAACTTGACACAATAAAGCAGTTTCAAGTTCTATCTCTATGGATTGTTTTCTGTAGATGTAGCCCTAAGCAGAGACTGGAGAGATTCACTTTCATGGAAAGGGCCTGCCAAGCTTCCAAAAAACTACGAGTTGCCAGAAATCTCAGCACACAGTTTTTCACCCAATCTTGACGAAACTTTCAGGTAATGATCAGTACACCAATCCCACTTGGCTCGCCAAATTTCGTTCTTCTAGGTTAAACCGTTCGTTGGCAGTAACCGGTTTCATTTTGAGGTTTCACTCTGTTTTCTCCTATAGGGATACATGTATTTGGAACTCTAAATCAAAGACGGTTTGTGCTAGCTCTTTGACACTTAACACAGTAAAGCAGTTTCAAGTTTTATCTCTATGGTTTGTTTGCTGTTGATGTAGCCCTAAGCAGAGACTGGCGAGAATCCCTTTCTTGGAAAGGGCCTGCCAAGCTTCCAAAAAACTACGAGTTGCCTGAAATCTCAGCACACACTTTTTCACCCAATCTTGATGAAACTTTCAGGTAATGATCAGTACACCAATCCCATTTGGTCGCCAAATTTCGTTCTTTTAGGTTAAACCCTTCGTTGGCAGTAACCGGTTACATTTTGAGGTTTCACTCTGTTTTCTCCTATAGGGATACATGTATTTGGAACTCTAAATCAAACACGGTTTGTGCTAGCTCTTTGACACTTGACACAATAAAGCAGTTTCAAGTTCTATCTCTATGGTTTGTTTGCTGTTGATGTAGCCCTAAGCAGAGACTGGCGAGAATCACTTTCATGAAAAGGGCCTGCCAAGCTTCCAAAAAACTACGAGTTTCCAGAAATCTCAGCACACACTTTTTCACCCAATCTTGATGAAACTTTCAGGTAATGATCAGTACACCAATCCCACTTTGCACGCCAAATTTCGTTCTTTTAGGTTAAACCCTTCGTTGGCAGTAACCGGTTACATTTTGAGGTTTCACTCTGTTTTCTCCTATAGGGATACATGTATTTGGAACTCTAAATCAAACACGGTTTGTGCTAGCTCTTTGAAACTTGACACAATAAAGCAGTTTCAAGTTCTATCTCTATGGTTTGTTTGCTGTTGATGTAGCCCTAAGCAGAGACTGGCGAGAATCACTTTCATGGAAAGGGCCTGCCAAGCTTCCAAAAAACTAAGATTGCCTGAAATCTCAGCACACACTGTTTCACCCAATCTTGATGAAACTTTCAGGTAATGATTTGTACACCAACCCCACTTGGCTCGCCAAATTTCGATCTTCTAGGTTAAACCGTTCTTTGGCAGTAACCGGTTTCATTTTGAGGTTTCACTCTGTTTTCTCCTATAGGGATACATGTATTTGGAACTCTAAATCAAACACGGTTTGTGCTAGCTCTTTGAAACTTGACACAATAAAGCAGTTTCAAGTTCTATTTCTATGGTTTGTTTGCTGTTGATGTAGCCCTAAGCAGAGACTGGCGAGAATCACTTTCATGGAAAGGGCCTGCCAAGCTTTCAAAAAACTACGAGTTGCCTGAAATATCAGCAAACACTTTTTCACCCAATCTTGATGAAACTTTCAGGTAATGATCAGTACACCAATCTTACTTGACTCGCCAAATTTCGTTCTTCTATGTTAAACCGTTCGTTGGCAGTAACCGGTTTCATTTTGAGGTTTCACTCTGTTTTCTCCTATAGGGATACATGTATTTGGAACTCTAAATCAAACACGGTTTGTGCTAGCTCTTTGAAACTTGACACAATAAAGCAGTTTCAAGTTCTATCTCTATGGTTTGTTTGCTGTTGATGTAGCCCTAAGCAGAGACTGGCGAGAATCACTTTCATGGAAAGGGCCTGCCAAGCTTCCAAAAAACTACGATTGCCTGAAATCTCAGCACACACTTTTTCACCCAATCTTGATGAAACTTTCAGGTAATGATTTGTACACCAACCCCACTTGGCTCGCCAAATTTCGATCTTCTAGGTTAAACCGTTCGTTGGCAGTAACCGGTTTCATTTTGAGGTTTCACTCTGTTTTCTCCTATAGGGATACATGTATTTGGAACTCTAAATCAAACACGGTTTGTCCTAGCTCTTTGAAACTTGACACAATAAAGCAGTTTCAAGTTCTATCTCTATGGTTTGTTTGCTGTTGATGTAGCCCTAAGCAGAGACTGGCGAGAATCACTTTCATGGAAAGGGCCTGCCAAGCTTCCAAAAAAGTACGTGTTGCCTGAAATCTCAGCAAACACTTTTTCACCCAATCTTGATAAAACTTTCAGGTAATGATCAGTACACCAATCTTACTTGGCTCGCCAAATTTAGTACTTCTAGGTTAAACCGTTCGTTGGCAGTAACCGGTTTCATTTTGAGGTTTCACTCTGTTTTCTCCTATAGGGATACATGTATTTGGAACTCTAAATCAAACACGGTTTGTGCTAGCTCTTTGAAACTTGACACAATAAAGCAGTTTCAAGTTCTATCTCTATGGTTTTTTTGCTGTTGATGTAGCCCTAAGCAGAGACTGGCGAGAATCACTTTCATGGAAAGGGCCTGCCAAGCTTCCAAAAAACTACGAGTTGCCTGAAATCTCAGCACACACTTTTTCACCCAATCTTGATGAAACTTTCAGGTAATGATCACTACACCAATCCCACTTGGCTCGCCAAATTTCGTTCTTCTAGGTTAAACCGTTCGTTGGCAGTAACCGGTTTCATTTTGAGGTTTCATTTTGTTTTCGCCTATAGGGATACACGTATTTGGAACTCTAAATCAAACACGGTTTGTGCTAGCTCTTTGAAACTTGACACAATAAAGCAGTTTCAAGTTCAATTTCTATGGTTTGTTCGCTGTTGATGTAGCCCTAAGCAGAGACTGGGGAGAATCACTTTCATGAAAACGGCCTGCCAAGCTTCCAAAAAACTACGAGTTGCCTGAAATTTCAGCAAACACTTTTTCAACCAATCTTGATGAAACTTTCAGGTAATGATCAGTACACCAATCCCACTTGGCTCGCCAAATTTCGTTCTTCTAGGTTAAATGGTTCGTTGGCAGTAACCGGTTTCATTTTGAGGTTTCACTCTGTTTTCTCCTATAGGGATACATGTATTTGGAACTCTAAATCAAACACGGTTTGTGCTAGCTCTTTGAAACTTGACACAATAAAGCAGTTTCAAGTTCTATCTCTATGGATTGTTTTCTGTAGATGTAGCCCTAAGCACAGACTGGAGAGATTCACTTTCATGGAAAGGGCCTGCCAAGCTTCCAAAAACTACGAGTTGCCAGAAATCTCAGCACACAGTTTTTCACCCAATCTTGACGAAACTTTCAGGTAATGATCAGTACACCAATCCCACTTGGCTCGCCAAATTTCGTTCTTCTAGGTTAAACCGTTCGTTGGCAGTAACCGGTTTCATTTTGAGGTTTCACTCTGTTTTCTCCTATAGGGATACATGTATTTGGAACTCTAAATCAAAGACGGTTTGTGCTAGCTCTTTGACACTTAACACAGTAAAGCAGTTTCAAGTTTTATCTCTATGGTTTGTTTGCTGTTGATGTAGCCCTAAGCAGAGACTGGCGAGAATCCCTTTCTTGGAAAGGGCCTGCCAAGCTTCCAAAAAACTACGAGTTGCCTGAAATCTCAGCACACACTTTTTCACCCAATCTTGATGAAACTTTCAGGTAATGATCAGTACACCAATCCCATTTGGTCGCCAAATTTCGTTCTTTTAGGTTAAACCCTTCGTTGGCAGTAACCGGTTACATTTTGAGGTTTCACTCTGTTTTCTCCTATAGGGATACATGTATTTGGAACTCTAAATCAAACACGGTTTGTGCTAGCTCTTTGAAACTTGACACAATAAAGCAGTTTCAAGTTCTATCTCTATGGTTTGTTTGCTGTTGATGTAGCCCTAAGCAGAGACTGGCGAGAATCACTTTCATAAAAAGGGCCTGCCAAGCTTCCAAAAAACTACGAGTTTCCAGAAATCTCAGCACACACTTTTTCACCCAATCTTGATGAAACTTTCAGGTAATGATCAGTACACCAATCCCACTTTGCACGCCAAATTTCGTTCTTCTAGGTTAAACCGTTCGTTGGCAGTAACCGGTTTCGTTTTGAGGTTTCACTCTGTTTTTTCCTATAAGGATACATGTATTTGGAACTCCAAATCAAACACGGTTTGTGCTAGCTCTTTGAAACTTGACACAATAAAGCAGTTTCAAGTTCTATCTCTATGGTTTGTTTGCTGTTGATGTAGCCCTAAGCAGAGACTGGCGAGAATCACTTTCATTGAAAGGGCCTGCCAAGCTTCCAAAAAACTACGAGTTGCCTGAAATCTCAGCACACACTTTTTCACCCAATCTTGATGAAACTTTTAGATAATGATCAGTACACCAATCCCACTTGGCTCGCCAAATTTCGTTCTTCTAGGTTAAACCGTTCGTTGGCAGTAACCGGTTTCATTTTGAGGTTTCACTCTGTTTTCTCCTATAGGGATACATGTATTTGGAACTCTAAATCAAACACGGTTTGTGCTAGCTCTTTGAAACTTGACACAATAAAGCAGTTTCAAGTTCTATTTCTATGGTTTGTTTGCTGTTGATGTAGCCCTAAGCAGAGACTGGCGAGAATCACTTTCATGGAAAGGGCCTGCCAAGCTTCCAAAAAAGTACGTGTTGCCTGAAATCTCAGCAAACACTTTTTCACCCAATCTTGATAAAACTTTCAGGTAATGGTCAGTACACCAATCTTACTTGGCTCGCCAAATTTACTACTTCTAGGTTAAACCGTTCGTTGGCAGTAACCGGTTTCATTTTGAGGTTTCACTCTGTTTTCTCCTATAGGGATACATGTATTTGGAACTCCAAATCAAACACGGTTTGTGCTAGCTCTTTGAAACTTGACACAATAAAGCAGTTTCAAGTTCTATCTCTATGGTTTGTTTGCTGTTGATGTAGCCCTAAGCAGAGACTGGCGAGAATCACTTTCATGGAAAGGGCCTGCCAAGCTTTCAAAAAACTATGAGTTGCCTGAAATATCAGCAAACACTTTTTCACCCAATCTTGATGAAACTTTCAGGTAATGATCAGTACACTAATGTTACTTGGCTCGCCAAATTTAGTACTTCTAGGATAAACCGTTCGTTGGCAGTAACCGGTTACATTTTGAGGTTTCACTCTGTTTTCTCCTATAGGGATACATGTATTTGGAACTCTAAATCAAACACAGTTTGTGCTAGCTCTTTGAAACTTGACACAATAAAGCAGTTTCAAGTTCTATCTCTATGGTTTGTTTGCTGTTGATGTAGTCCTAAGCAGAGACTGGCGAGAATAACTTTCATTGAAAGGGCCTGCCAAGCTTCCAAAAAACTACGAGTTGCCTGAAATCTCAGCACACACTTTTTCACCCAATCTTGATGAAACTTTTAGATAATGATCAGTACACCAATCCCACTTGGCTCGCCAAATTTCGTTCTTCTAGGTTAAACCGTTCCTTGGCAGTAACCGGTTTCATTTTGAGGTTTCACTCTGTTTTCTCCTATAGGGATACATGTATTTGGAACTCTAAATCAAACACGGTTTGTGCTAGCTCTTTGAAACTTGACACAATAAAGCAGTTTCAAGTTCTATCTCTATGGTTTGTTTGCTGTTGATGTAGCCCTAAGCAGAGACTGGCGAGAATCACTTTCATGGAAAGGGCCTGCCAAGCTTCCAAAAAACTACGAGTTGCCTGAAATCTCAGCACACACTTTTTCACCCAATCTTGATGAAACTTTTAGATAATGATCAGTACACCAATCCCACTTGGCTCGCCAAATTTCGTTCTTCTAGGTTAAACCGTTCCTTGGCAGTAACCGGTTTCATTTTGAGGTTTCACTCTGTTTTCTCCTATAGGGATATATGTATTTGGAACTCTAAATCAAACACGGTTTGTGCTAGCTCTTTGAAACTTGACACAATAAAGCAGTTTCAAGTTCTATCTCTATGGTTTGTTTGCTGTTGATGTAGCCCTAAGCAGAGACTGGCGAGAATCACTTTCATGGAAAGGGCCTGCCAAGCTTCCAAAAAACTACGAGTTGCCTGAAATCTCAGCACACACTTTTTCACCCAATCTTGATGAAACTTTCAGGTAATGATCAGTACACCAATCCCACTTGGCTCGCCAAATTTTGATCTTCTAGGTTAAACCGTTCGTTGGCAGTAACCGGTTTCATTTTGAGGTTTCACTCTGTTTTCTCCTATAGGGATACATGTATTTGGAACTCTAAGTCAAACACGGTTTGTCCTAGCTCTTTGAAACTTGACACAATAAAGCAGTTTCAAGTTCTATCTCTATGGTTTGTTTGCTGTTGATGTAGCCCTAAGCAGAGACTGGCGAGAATCAGTTTCGTGGAAAAGGCCTGCCAAGCTTCCAAAAAAGTACGTGTTGCCTGAAATCTCAGCAAACACTTTTTCACCCAATCTTGATAAAACTTTCAGGTAATGATCAGTACACCAATCTTACTTGGCTCGCTAAATTTACTACTTCTAGGTTAAACCGTTCGTTGGCAGTAACCGGTTTCATTTTGAGGTTTCACTCTGTTTTCTCCTATAGGGATACATGTATTTGGAACTCTAAATCAAACACGGTTTGTGCTAGCTCTTTGAAACTTGACACAATAAAGCAGTTTCAAGTTCTATCTCTATGGTTTGTTTGCTGTTGATGTAGCCCTAAGCAGAGACTGGCGAGAATCACTTTCATGAAAAGGGCCTGCCAAGCTTCCAAAAAACTACGAGTTGCCAAAAATCTCAGCACACACTTTTTCAGCCAATCTTGATGAAACTTTCAGGTAATGATCAGTACACCATTCCCACTTGGCACGCCAAATTTCGTTCTTCTAGGTTAAACCGTTCGTTGGCAGTAACCGGTTTCATTTTGAGGTTCCACTCTGTTTTCTCCTATAGGGATACATGTATTTGGAACTCTAAATCAAACACGGTTTGTGGTAGCTCTTTGAAACTTGACACAATAAAGCAGTTTCAAGTTCTATCTCTATGGTTTGTTTGCTGTTGATGTAGCCCTAAGCAGAGACTGGCGAGAATCACTTTCATGAAAAGGGCCTGCCAAACTTCCAAAAACCACGAGTTGCCAGAAATCTCAGCACACACTTTTTCACCCAATCTTGATGAAACTTTCAGGTAATGACCAGTACACCAATCTTACTTGACTCGCCAAATATCGTTCTTCTATGTTAAACCGTTCGTTGGCAGTAACCGGTTTCATTTTGAGGTTTCACTCTGTTTTCTCCTATAGGGATACATGTATTTGGAACTCTAAATCAAACACGGTTTGTGCTAGCTCTTTGAAACTTGACACAATAAAGCAGTTTCAAGTTCTATCTCTATGGTTTGTTTGCTGTTGATGTAGCCCTAAGCAGAGACTGGCGAGAATCACTTTCATGGAAAGGGCCTGCCAAGCTTCCAAAAAACTACGACTTGCCTGAAATCTCAGCACACACTTTTTCACCCAATCTTGATGAAACTTTCAGGTAATGATTTGTACACCAACCCCACTTGGCTCGCCAAATTTCAATCTTCTAGGTTAAACCGTTTGTTGGCAGTAACCGGTTTCATTTTGAGGTTTCACTCTGTTTTCTCCTATAGGGATACATGTATTTGGAACTCTAAATCAAACACGGTTTGTGCTAGCTCTTTGAAACTTGACACAATAAAGCAGTTTCAAGTTCTATCTCTATGGTTTGTTTGCTGTTGATGTAGCCCTAAGCAGAGACTGGCGAGAATCACTTTCATGGAAAGGGCCTGCCAAGCTTTCAAAAAACTACGAGTTGCCTGAAATCTCAGCACACTCTTTTTCACCCAATCTTGATGAAACTTTCAGGTAATGATCAGTACACCAATCCCACTTGGCTCGCCAAATTTCGTTCTTCTAGGTTAAACCGTTCGTTGGCAGTAACCGGTTTCATTTTGAGGTTTCACTCTGTTTTCTCCTATAGGGATACATGTATTTGGAACTCTAAATCAAACACGGTTTGTGCTAGCTCTTTGAAACTTGACACAATAAAGCAGTTTCAAGTTCTATCTCTATGGTTTGTTTGCTGTTGATGTAGCCCTAAGCAGAGACTGGCGAGAATCACTTTCATGGAAATGGCCTGCCAAGCTTCCAAAAAAGTACGTGTTGCCTGAAATCTCAGCAAACACTTTTTCACCCAATCTTGATGAAACTTTCAGGTAATGATCAGTACACCAATCTTACTTGGCTCGCCAAATTTACTACTTCTAGGTTAAACCGTTCGTTGGCAGTAACCGGTTTCATTTTGAGTTTTCACTCTGTTTTCTCCTATAGAAATACATGTATTTGGAACTCTAAATCAAACACGGTTTGTGCTAGCTCTTTGAAACTTGACACAATAAAGCAGTTTCAAATTCTTTCTCTATGGTTTGTTTGCTGTTGATGTAGCCCTAAGCAGAGACTGGCGAGAATCACTTTCATGAAAAGGGCCTGCCAAGCTTCCAAAAAACTACGAGTTGCCTGAAATATCAGCAAACACTTTTTCACCCAATCTTGATGAAACTTTCAGGTAATGATCAGTACACCAATCCCACTTGGCACGAAAATTTCGTTCTTCTAGGTTAAACCGTTCGTTGGCAGTAACCGGTTTCATTTTGAGGTTTCACTCTGTTTTCTCCTATAGGGATACATGTATTTGGAACTCTAAATCAAACACGGTTTGTGCTAGCTCTTCGAAACTTGACACAATAAAGCAGTTTCAAGTTCTATCTCTATGGTTTGTTTGCTGTTGATGTAGCCCTAAGCAGAGACTGGCGAGAATAACTTTCAAGGAAAGGGCCTGCCAAGCTTCCAAAAAACTACGAGTTGCCTGAAATCTCAGCAAACACTTTTTCACCCAATGTTGATGATACTTTCAGGTAATGATCAGTACACCAATCCCACTTGGATCGCCAAATTTCATTCTTCTAGGTTAAACAGTTCGTTGGCACTAACTGGTTTTATTTTGAGGTTTCACTCTGTTTTCTCCTATAGGGATACATGTATTTGGAACTCTAAATCAAACACGGATTGTGCTAGCTCTTTGAAACTTGAAACAATAAAGCAGTTTCAAGTTCTATCTCTATGGTTTGTTTGCTGTTGATGTAGCCCTAAGCAGAGACTGGCGAGAATCACTTTCATGGAAAGGGCCTGCCAAGCTTCCAAAAAACTACGAGTTGCAAGAAATCTCAGCACACACTTTTTCACCCAATCTTGATGAGACTTTCAGGTAATGATCAGTACTCCAATCCCACTTGGCACGCCAAATTTCGTTCTTCTAGGTTAAACCGTTCGTTGGCAGTAACCGGTTTCATTTTGAGGTTTCACTCTGTTTTCTCCTATAGGGATACATGTATTTGGAACTCTAAATCAAACACGGTTTGTGCTAGCTCTTTGAAACTTGACACAATAAAGCAGTTTCAAGTTCTATCTCTATGGTTTGTTTGCTGTTGATGTAGCCCTATGCAGAGACTGGCGAGAATCACTTTCATGGAAAAGGCCTGCCAAGCTTCCAAAAAACTACGAGTTGCCTGAAATCTCAGCACACACTTTTTCACCCAATCTTGATGAAACTTTCAGGTAATGATCACTACACCAATCCCACTTGGCTCGCCACATTTAGTACTTCTAGGTTAAACCGTTCGTTGGCAGTAACCGGTTTCATTTTGCCGTTTCACTCTGTTTTCTCCTATAGGGATACATGTATTTGGAACTCTAAATCAAACACGGTTTGTGCTAGCTCTTCGAAACTTGACACAATAAAGCAGTTTCAAGTTCTATCTCTATGGTTTGTTTGCTGTTGATGTAGCCCTAAGAGGAGACTGGCGAGAATAACTTTCAAGGAAAGGGCCTGCCAAGCTTCCAAAAAACTACGAGTTGCCTGAAATCTCAGCAAACACTTTTTCACCCAATGTTGATGATACTTTCAGGTAATGATCAGTACACCAATCCCACTTGGATCGCCAAATTTCATTCTTCTAGGTTAAACAGTTCGTTGGCACTAACTGGTTTTATTTTGAGGTTTCACTCTGTTTTCTCCTATAGGGATACATGTATTTGGAACTCTAAATCAAACACGGTTTGTGCTAGCTCTTTGAAACTTGACACAATAAAGCAGTTTCAAGTTCTATCTTTATGGTTTGTTTGCTGTTGATGTAGCCCTAAGCAGAGACTGGCGAGAATCACTTTCATGGAAAGGGCCTGCCAAGCTTCCAAAAAACTACGAGTTGCAAGAAATCTCAGCACACACTTTTTCACCCAATCTTGATGAGACTTTCAGGTAATGATCAGTACACCAATCCCACTTGGCTCGCCAAATTTCGTTCTTCTAGGTTAAACCGTTCCTTGGCAGTAACCGGTTTCATTTTGAGGTTTCACTCTGTTTTCTCCTATAGGGATACATGTATTTGGAACTCTAAATCAAACACGGTTTGTGCTAGCTCTTCGAATCTTGACACAATAAAGCAGTTTCAAGTTCTTTCTCTGTGGTTTGTTTGCTGTTGATGTAGCCCTAATCAGAGACTGGCGAGAATCACTTTCATGGAAAGGGCCTGCCAAGCTTCCAAAAAACTACGAGTTGGCAGAAATCTCAGAACACACTTTTTCTCCCAATCTTGATGAAACTTTCAGGTAATGATCAGTACACCAATCCCACTTGGCTCACCAAATTTCGTTCTTCTAGGTAAAACCGTTCGTTGGCAGTAACCGGTTTCATTTTGAGGTTTCACTCTGTTTTCTCCTATAGGGATACATGTATTTGGAACTCTAAATCAAACACGGTTTGTGCTAGCTCTTTGAAACTTGATACAATAAAGCAGTTTCAAGTTCTATCTCTATGGTTTGTTTGCTGTTGATGTAGCCCTAAGCAGAGACTGGCGAGAATCACATTCATGGAAAGGGCCTGCTAAGCTTCCAAAAAACTACGAGTTGCCTGAAATCTCAGCAAACACTTTTTCACCCAATCTTGATGAATCTTTCAGGTAATGATCAGTACACCAATCCCACTTGGCTCGCCAAATTTCGTTCTTCTAGGTTAAACCGTTCGTTGGCAGTAACCGGTTTCATTTTGAAGTTTCACTCTGTTTTCTCCTATAGGGATACATGTATTTGGAACTCTAAATCAAACACGGTTTGTGCTAGCTCTTTGAAACTTGACACAATAAAGTAGTTTCAAGTTCTATCTCTATGGTTTGTTTGCTGTTGATGTAGCGCTAAGCAGAGACTGGCGAGAATCACTTTCATGGAAAGGGCCAGCCAAGCTTCCAAAAAACTACGAGTTGCCAGAAATCTCAGCACACACTTTTTCACCCAATCTTGATGAAACTTTCAGGTAATGATCAGTACACCAATCCCACTTGGCACGCCAAATTTCGTTCTTCTAGGTTAAACCGTTCGTTGGCAGTAACCGGTTTCATTTTGAGGTTTCACTCTGTTTTCTCCTATAGGGATACATGTATTTGGAACTCTAAATCAAACACGGTTTGTGCTAGCTCTTTGAAACTTGACACAATAAAGCAGTTTCAAGTTCTATCTCTATGGTTTGTTTGCTGTTGAAGTAGCCCTAAGCAGAGACTGGCGAGAATCACTTACATGGAAAGGGCCTTCCAAGCTTCCAAAAAACTACGAGTTGCCTGAAATCTCAGCACACACTTTTTCACCCAATCTTGATGAAACTTTCAGGTAATGATCAGTACACCAATCCCACTTGGCTCGCCAAATTTCGATCTTCTAGGTTAAAGCGTTCGTTGGGAGTAACCGGTTTCATTTTGAGGTTTCACTCTGTTTTCTCCTATAGGGATACATGTATTTGGAACTCTAAATCAAACACGGTTTGTGCTAGCTCTTTGAAACTTGACACAATAAAGCAGTTTCAAGTTCTATCTCTATGGTTTGTTTGCTGTTGATGTAGCCCTAAGCAGAGACTGGCGAGAATCACTTTCATGGAAAGGGCCTGCCAATCTTCCAAAAAACTACGACTTGCCTGAAATCTCAGCAAACACTTTTTCACCCTATCTTGATGAAACTTTCAGGTAATGATCAGTACACCAATCTTACTTGGCTCGCCAAATTTACTACTTCTAGGTTAAACCGTTCGTTGGCAGTAACCAGTTTCATTTTGAGGTTTCACTCTTTTTTCTCCTATAAGGATACATGTATTTGGAACTCTAAATCAAACACGGTTTGTGCTAGCTCTTTTAACTTGACACAATAAAGCAGTTTCAAGTTCTATCTCTATGGTTTGTTTGCTGTTGATGTAGCCCTAAGCAGAGACTGGCGAGAATCACTTTCATGGAAAGGGCCTGCCAAGCTTCCAAAAAACTACGAGTTGCCTGAAATCTCAGCAAACACTTTTTCACCCAATGTTGATGATACTTTCAGGTAATGATCAGTACACCAATCCCACTTGGATCGCCAAATTTAGTTCTTCTAGGTTAAACCGTTCGTTGGCACTAACTGGTTTTATTTTGAGGTTTCACTCTGTTTTCTCCTATAGGGATACATGTATTTGGAACTCTAAATCAAACACGGATTGTGCTAGCTCTTTGAAACTTGACACAATAAAGCAGTTTCAAGTTCTATCTCTATGGTTTGTTTGCTGTTGATGTAGCCCTAAGCAGAGACTGGCGAGAATCACTTTCATGGAAAGGGCCTGCCAAGCTTCCAAAAAACTACGAGTTGCAAGAAATCTCAGCACACACTTTTTCACCCAATCTTGATGAGACTTTCAGGTAATGATCAGTACACCAATCCCACTTGGCTCGCCAAATTTCGTTCTTCTAGGTTAAACCGTTCCTTGGCAGTAACCGGTTTCATTTTGAGGTTTCACTCTGTTTTCTCCTATAGGGATACATGTATTTGGAACTCTAAATCAAACACGGTTTGTGCTAGCTCTTCGAATCTTGACACAATAAAGCAGTTTCAAGTTCTTTCTCTGTGGTTTGTTTGCTGTTGATGTAGCCCTAATCAGAGACTGGCGAGAATCACTTTCATGGAAAGGGCCTGCCAAGCTTCCAAAAAACTACGAGTTGCCAGAAATCTCAGAACACACTTTTTCTCCCAATCTTGATGAAACTTTCAGGTAATGATCAGTACACCAATCCCACTTGGCTCACCAAATTTCGTTCTTCTAGGTAAAACCGTTCGTTGGCAGTAACCGGTTTCATTTTGAGGTTTCACTCTGTTTTCTCCTATAGGGATACATGTATTTGGAACTCTAAATCAAACACGGTTTGTGCTAGCTCTTTGAAACTTGATACAATAAAGCAGTTTCAAGTTCTATCTCTATGGTTTGTTTGCTGTTGATGTAGCCCTAAGCAGAGACTGGCGAGAATCACATTCATGGAAAGGGCCTGCTAAGCTTCCAAAAAACTACGAGTTGCCTGAAATCTCAGCAAACACTTTTTCACCCAATCTTGATGAATCTTTCAGGTAATGATCAGTACACCAATCCCACTTGGCTCGCCAAATTTCGTTCTTCTAGGTTAAACCGTTCGTTGGCAGTAACCGGTTTCATTTTGAAGTTTCACTCTGTTTTCTCCTATAGGGATACATGTATTTGGAACTCTAAATCAAACACGGTTTGTGCTAGCTCTTTGAAACTTGACACAATAAAGTAGTTTCAAGTTCTATCTCTATGGTTTGTTTGCTGTTGATGTAGCGCTAAGCAGAGACTGGCGAGAATCACTTTCATGGAAAGGGCCAGGCAAGCTTCCAAAAAACTACGAGTTGCTAGAAATCTCAGCACACATTTTTTCACCCAATCTTGATGAAACTTTCAGGTAATGATCAGTACACCAATCCCACTTGGCATGCCAAATTTCGTTCTTCTAGGTTAAACCGTTCGTTGGCAGTAACCGGTTTCATTTTGAGGTTTCACTCTGTTTTCTCCTATAGGGATACATGTATTTGGAACTCTAAATCAAACATGGTTTGTGCTAGCTCTTTGAAACTTGACACAATAAAGCAGTTTCAAGTTCTATCTCTATGGTTTGTTTGCTGTTGATGTAGCCCTATGCAGAGACAGGCGAGAATTACTTTCATGGAAAGGGCCTGCCAAGCTTCCAAAAAACTAAGAGTTGCCTGAAATCTCAGCACACACTTTTTCACCCAATCTTGATGAAACTTTCAGGTAATGATCAGTACACCAATCCCACTTGGCTCGCCAAATTTCGTTCTTCTAGGTTAAACCGTTCGTTGGCAGTAACCGGTTTCATTTTGAGGTTTCACTCTGTTTTCTAATATAGGGATACATGTATTTGGAACTCTAAATCAAACACGGTTTGTGCTAGCTCTTTGAAACTTGACACAATAAAGCAGTTTCAAGTTCTATCTCTATGATTTGTTTGCTGTTGATGTAGCCCTAAGCAGAGACTGGCGAGAATCACTTTCATGGAAAGGGCCTGCCAAGCTTCCAAAAAACTACGAGTTGCCTGAAATCTCAGCACACACTTTTTCACCCAATCTTGATGAAACGTTCAGGTAATGATCACTACACCAATCCCACTTGGCTTGCCAAATTTTGTTCTTCTAGGTTAAACCGTTCGTTGGCTGTAACCGGTTTCATTTTGAGGTTTCACTCTGTTTTCTCCTATAGGGATACATGTATTTGGAACTCTAAATCAAACACGGTTTGTGCTAGCTCTTTGAAACTTGACACAATAAAGCAGTTTCAAGTTCTATCTCTATGGTTTGTTTGCTGTTGACATAGCCCTAAGCAGAGACTGGCGAGAATCACTTTCATGAAAAGGGCCTGCCAAGCTTCCAAAAAACTACGAGTTGCCTGAAATCTCAGCACACACTTTTTCACCCAATCTTGATGAAACTTTCAGGTAATGATCAGTACACCAATCCCACTTGGCTCGCCAAATTTCGTTCTTCTAGGTTAAACCGTTCTTTGGCAGTAACCGGTTTCATTTTGAGGTTTCACTCTGTTTTCTAATATAGGGATACATGTATTTGGAACTCTAAATCAAACCCGGTTTGTGCTAGCTCTTTGAAACTTGACACAATAAAGCAGTTTCAAGTTCTATCTCTATGATTTGCTTGCTGTTGATGTAGCCCTAAGCAGAGAGTGGCGAGAATCACTTTCATGGAAAGGGCCTGGGAAGCTTCCAAAAAACTACGAGTTGCCTGGAATCTCAGCACACACTTTTTCACCCAATCTTGATGAAACATTCAGGTAATGATCAGTACACCAATCCCACTTGGCTCGCCAAATTTCTTTCTTCTTGGTTAAACCGTTTGTTGGCAGTAACTGGTTTCATTTTCAGGTTTCACTCTGTTTTCTCCTCTAGGGATACATGTATTTGGAACTCTAAATCAAACACGGTTTGTGCTAGCTCTTTGAAACTTGACACAATAAAGCAGTTTCAAGTTCAATCTCTATGGTTTGTTTGCTTTTGATGTAGCCCTAAGCAGAGACTGGCGAGAATAACTTTCATGGAAAGGGCCTGCCAAGCTTCCAAAAAACTACGAGTTGCCTGAAATCTCAGCACACCCTTTTTCACCCAATCTTGATGAAACTTTCAGTAATGATCAGTACACCAATCCCACTTGGCTCGTCAAATTTCGTTCTTCTAGGTTAAACCGTTCGTTGGCAGAAACCGTTTTCATTTTGAGGTTTCACTGTGTTTTCTCCTATAGGGATGCATGTATTTGGAACTCTAAATCAAACACGGTTTGTGCTAGCTCTTCGAAACTTGACACAATAAAGCAGTTTCAAGTTCTATCTCTATGGTTTGTTTGCTGTTGATGTAGCCCTAAGCAGAGACTGGCGAGAATCACTTTCATGGAAAGGGCCTGCCAAGCTTTTAAAAAACTACGAGTTGCCTGAAATTTCAGCACACACTTTTTCACCCAATCTTGATGAAACGTTCAGGTAATGATCACTACACCAATCCCACTTGGCTCGCCAAATTTTGTTCTTCTAGGTTAAACCGTTCGTTGGCTGTAACCGGTTTCATTTTGAGGTTTCACTCTGTTTTCTCCTATAGGGATACATGTATTTGGAACTCTAAATCCAACACGGTTTGTGCTAGCTCTTCGAAACTTGACACAATAAAGCAGTTTCAAGTTCTATCTCTATGGTTTGTTTGCTGTTGATGTAGCCCTAAGCAGAGACTTGCGAGAATCACTTTCATAGAAAGGGCCTGCCAAGCGTCCAAAAAACTACGAGTTGCCAGAAATCTCAGCACACCCTTTTTCACCCAATCT
This sequence comes from Ictidomys tridecemlineatus, assembly GCF_052094955.1. Classification (NCBI taxonomy): domain Eukaryota; kingdom Metazoa; phylum Chordata; class Mammalia; order Rodentia; family Sciuridae; genus Ictidomys; species Ictidomys tridecemlineatus. The sequence goes on along the minus strand of NW_027522861.1, from coordinate 27,980 downwards.
TGATGAGACTTTCAGGTAATGATCAGTACTCCAATCCCACTTGGCACGCCAAATTTCGTTCTTCTAGGTTAAACCGTTCGTTGGCAGTAACCGGTTTCATTTTGAGGTTTCACTCTGTTTTCTCCTATAGGGATACATGTATTTGGAACTCTAAATCAAACACGGTTTGTGCTAGCTCTTTGAAACTTGACACAATAAAGCAGTTTCAAGTTCTATCTCTATGGTTTGTTTGCTGTTGATGTAGCCCTATGCAGAGACTGGCGAGAATCACTTTCATGGAAAAGGCCTGCCAAGCTTCCAAAAAACTACGAGTTGCCTGAAATCTCAGCACACACTTTTTCACCCAATCTTGATGAAACTTTCAGGTAATGATCACTACACCAATCCCACTTGGCTCGCCAAATTTAGTACTTCTAGGTTAAACCGTTCGTTGGCAGTAACCGGTTTCATTTTGCCGTTTCACTCTGTTTTCTCCTATAGGGATACATGTATTTGGAACTCTAAATCAAACACGGTTTGTGCTAGCTCTTCGAAACTTGACACAATAAAGCAGTTTCAAGTTCTATCTCTATGGTTTGTTTGCTGTTGATGTAGCCCTAAGAGGAGACTGGCGAGAATAACTTTCAAGGAAAGGGCCTGCCAAGCTTCCAAAAAACTACGAGTTGCCTGAAATCTCAGCAAACACTTTTTCACCCAATGTTGATGATACTTTCAGGTAATGATCAGTACACCAATCCCACTTGGATCGCCAAATTTCATTCTTCTAGGTTAAACAGTTCGTTGGCACTAACTGGTTTTATTTTGAGGTTTCACTCTGTTTTCTCCTATAGGGATACATGTATTTGGAACTCTAAATCAAACACGGTTTGTGCTAGCTCTTTGAAACTTGACACAATAAAGCAGTTTCAAGTTCTATCTTTATGGTTTGTTTGCTGTTGATGTAGCCCTAAGCAGAGACTGGCGAGAATCACTTTCATGGAAAGGGCCTGCCAAGCTTCCAAAAAACTACGAGTTGCAAGAAATCTCAGCACACACTTTTTCACCCAATCTTGATGAGACTTTCAGGTAATGATCAGTACACCAATCCCACTTGGCTCGCCAAATTTCGTTCTTCTAGGTTAAACCGTTCCTTGGCAGTAACCGGTTTCATTTTGAGGTTTCACTCTGTTTTCTCCTATAGGGATACATGTATTTGGAACTCTAAATCAAACACGGTTTGTGCTAGCTCTTCGAATCTTGACACAATAAAGCAGTTTCAAGTTCTTTCTCTGTGGTTTGTTTGCTGTTGATGTAGCCCTAATCAGAGACTGGCGAGAATCACTTTCATGGAAAGGGCCTGCCAAGCTTCCAAAAAACTACGAGTTGGCAGAAATCTCAGAACACACTTTTTCTCCCAATCTTGATGAAACTTTCAGGTAATGATCAGTACACCAATCCCACTTGGCTCACCAAATTTCGTTCTTCTAGGTAAAACCGTTCGTTGGCAGTAACCGGTTTCATTTTGAGGTTTCACTCTGTTTTCTCCTATAGGGATACATGTATTTGGAACTCTAAATCAAACACGGTTTGTGCTAGCTCTTTGAAACTTGATACAATAAAGCAGTTTCAAGTTCTATCTCTATGGTTTGTTTGCTGTTGATGTAGCCCTAAGCAGAGACTGGCGAGAATCACATTCATGGAAAGGGCCTGCTAAGCTTCCAAAAAACTACGAGTTGCCTGAAATCTCAGCAAACACTTTTTCACCCAATCTTGATGAATCTTTCAGGTAATGATCAGTACACCAATCCCACTTGGCTCGCCAAATTTCGTTCTTCTAGGTTAAACCGTTCGTTGGCAGTAACCGGTTTCATTTTGAAGTTTCACTCTGTTTTCTCCTATAGGGATACATGTATTTGGAACTCTAAATCAAACACGGTTTGTGCTAGCTCTTTGAAACTTGACACAATAAAGTAGTTTCAAGTTCTATCTCTATGGTTTGTTTGCTGTTGATGTAGCGCTAAGCAGAGACTGGCGAGAATCACTTTCATGGAAAGGGCCAGCCAAGCTTCCAAAAAACTACGAGTTGCCAGAAATCTCAGCACACACTTTTTCACCCAATCTTGATGAAACTTTCAGGTAATGATCAGTACACCAATCCCACTTGGCACGCCAAATTTCGTTCTTCTAGGTTAAACCGTTCGTTGGCAGTAACCGGTTTCATTTTGAGGTTTCACTCTGTTTTCTCCTATAGGGATACATGTATTTGGAACTCTAAATCAAACACGGTTTGTGCTAGCTCTTTGAAACTTGACACAATAAAGCAGTTTCAAGTTCTATCTCTATGGTTTGTTTGCTGTTGAAGTAGCCCTAAGCAGAGACTGGCGAGAATCACTTACATGGAAAGGGCCTTCCAAGCTTCCAAAAAACTACGAGTTGCCTGAAATCTCAGCACACACTTTTTCACCCAATCTTGATGAAACTTTCAGGTAATGATCAGTACACCAATCCCACTTGGCTCGCCAAATTTCGATCTTCTAGGTTAAAGCGTTCGTTGGGAGTAACCGGTTTCATTTTGAGGTTTCACTCTGTTTTCTCCTATAGGGATACATGTATTTGGAACTCTAAATCAAACACGGTTTGTGCTAGCTCTTTGAAACTTGACACAATAAAGCAGTTTCAAGTTCTATCTCTATGGTTTGTTTGCTGTTGATGTAGCCCTAAGCAGAGACTGGCGAGAATCACTTTCATGGAAAGGGCCTGCCAATCTTCCAAAAAACTACGACTTGCCTGAAATCTCAGCAAACACTTTTTCACCCTATCTTGATGAAACTTTCAGGTAATGATCAGTACACCAATCTTACTTGGCTCGCCAAATTTACTACTTCTAGGTTAAACCGTTCGTTGGCAGTAACCAGTTTCATTTTGAGGTTTCACTCTTTTTTCTCCTATAAGGATACATGTATTTGGAACTCTAAATCAAACACGGTTTGTGCTAGCTCTTTTAACTTGACACAATAAAGCAGTTTCAAGTTCTATCTCTATGGTTTGTTTGCTGTTGATGTAGCCCTAAGCAGAGACTGGCGAGAATCACTTTCATGGAAAGGGCCTGCCAAGCTTCCAAAAAACTACGAGTTGCCTGAAATCTCAGCAAACACTTTTTCACCCAATGTTGATGATACTTTCAGGTAATGATCAGTACACCAATCCCACTTGGATCGCCAAATTTAGTTCTTCTAGGTTAAACCGTTCGTTGGCACTAACTGGTTTTATTTTGAGGTTTCACTCTGTTTTCTCCTATAGGGATACATGTATTTGGAACTCTAAATCAAACACGGATTGTGCTAGCTCTTTGAAACTTGACACAATAAAGCAGTTTCAAGTTCTATCTCTATGGTTTGTTTGCTGTTGATGTAGCCCTAAGCAGAGACTGGCGAGAATCACTTTCATGGAAAGGGCCTGCCAAGCTTCCAAAAAACTACGAGTTGCAAGAAATCTCAGCACACACTTTTTCACCCAATCTTGATGAGACTTTCAGGTAATGATCAGTACACCAATCCCACTTGGCTCGCCAAATTTCGTTCTTCTAGGTTAAACCGTTCCTTGGCAGTAACCGGTTTCATTTTGAGGTTTCACTCTGTTTTCTCCTATAGGGATACATGTATTTGGAACTCTAAATCAAACACGGTTTGTGCTAGCTCTTCGAATCTTGACACAATAAAGCAGTTTCAAGTTCTTTCTCTGTGGTTTGTTTGCTGTTGATGTAGCCCTAATCAGAGACTGGCGAGAATCACTTTCATGGAAAGGGCCTGCCAAGCTTCCAAAAAACTACGAGTTGCCAGAAATCTCAGAACACACTTTTTCTCCCAATCTTGATGAAACTTTCAGGTAATGATCAGTACACCAATCCCACTTGGCTCACCAAATTTCGTTCTTCTAGGTAAAACCGTTCGTTGGCAGTAACCGGTTTCATTTTGAGGTTTCACTCTGTTTTCTCCTATAGGGATACATGTATTTGGAACTCTAAATCAAACACGGTTTGTGCTAGCTCTTTGAAACTTGATACAATAAAGCAGTTTCAAGTTCTATCTCTATGGTTTGTTTGCTGTTGATGTAGCCCTAAGCAGAGACTGGCGAGAATCACATTCATGGAAAGGGCCTGCTAAGCTTCCAAAAAACTACGAGTTGCCTGAAATCTCAGCAAACACTTTTTCACCCAATCTTGATGAATCTTTCAGGTAATGATCAGTACACCAATCCCACTTGGCTCGCCAAATTTCGTTCTTCTAGGTTAAACCGTTCGTTGGCAGTAACCGGTTTCATTTTGAAGTTTCACTCTGTTTTCTCCTATAGGGATACATGTATTTGGAACTCTAAATCAAACACGGTTTGTGCTAGCTCTTTGAAACTTGACACAATAAAGTAGTTTCAAGTTCTATCTCTATGGTTTGTTTGCTGTTGATGTAGCGCTAAGCAGAGACTGGCGAGAATCACTTTCATGGAAAGGGCCAGCCAAGCTTCCAAAAAACTACGAGTTGCTAGAAATCTCAGCACACATTTTTTCACCCAATCTTGATGAAACTTTCAGGTAATGATCAGTACACCAATCCCACTTGGCACGCCAAATTTCGTTCTTCTAGGTTAAACCGTTCGTTGGCAGTAACCGGTTTCATTTTGAGGTTTCACTCTGTTTTCTCCTATAGGGATACATGTATTTGGAACTCTAAATCAAACATGGTTTGTGCTAGCTCTTTGAAACTTGACACAATAAAGCAGTTTCAAGTTCTATCTCTATGGTTTGTTTGCTGTTGATGTAGCCCTATGCAGAGACAGGCGAGAATTACTTTCATGGAAAGGGCCTGCCAAGCTTCCAAAAAACTAAGAGTTGCCTGAAATCTCAGCACACACTTTTTCACCCAATCTTGATGAAACTTTCAGGTAATGATCAGTACACCAATCCCACTTGGCTCGCCAAATTTCGTTCTTCTAGGTTAAACCGTTCGTTGGCAGTAACCGGTTTCATTTTGAGGTTTCACTCTGTTTTCTAATATAGGGATACATGTATTTGGAACTCTAAATCAAACACGGTTTGTGCTAGCTCTTTGAAACTTGACACAATAAAGCAGTTTCAAGTTCTATCTCTATGATTTGTTTGCTGTTGATGTAGCCCTAAGCAGAGACTGGCGAGAATCACTTTCATGGAAAGGGCCTGCCAAGCTTCCAAAAAACTACGAGTTGCCTGAAATCTCAGCACACACTTTTTCACCCAATCTTGATGAAACGTTCAGGTAATGATCACTACACCAATCCCACTTGGCTTGCCAAATTTTGTTCTTCTAGGTTAAACCGTTCGTTGGCTGTAACCGGTTTCATTTTGAGGTTTCACTCTGTTTTCTCCTATAGGGATACATGTATTTGGAACTCTAAATCAAACACGGTTTGTGCTAGCTCTTTGAAACTTGACACAATAAAGCAGTTTCAAGTTCTATCTCTATGGTTTGTTTGCTGTTGACATAGCCCTAAGCAGAGACTGGCGAGATTCACTTTCATGGAAAGGGCCTGCCAAGCTTCCAAAAAACTACGAGTTGCCTGAAATCTCAGCACACACTTTTTCACCCAATCTTGATGAAACTTTCAGGTAATGATCAGTACACCAATCCCACTTGGCTCGCCAAATTTCGTTCTTCTAGGTTAAACCGTTCTTTGGCAGTAACCGGTTTCATTTTGAGGTTTCACTCTGTTTTCTAATATAGGGATACATGTATTTGGAACTCTAAATCAAACCCGGTTTGTGCTAGCTCTTTGAAACTTGACACAATAAAGCAGTTTCAAGTTCTATCTCTATGATTTGTTTGCTGTTGATGTAGCCCTAAGCAGAGAGTGGCGAGAATCACTTTCATGGAAAGGGCCTGGGAAGCTTCCAAAAAACTACGAGTTGCCTGAAATCTCAGCACACACTTTTTCACCCAATCTTGATGAAACATTCAGGTAATGATCAGTACACCAATCCCACTTGGCTCGCCAAATTTCTTTCTTCTAGGTTAAACCGTTTGTTGGCAGTAACTGGTTTCATTTTCAGGTTTCACTCTGTTTTCTCCTCTAGGGATACATGTATTTGGAACTCTAAATCAAACACGGTTTGTGCTAGCTCTTTGAAACTTGACACAATAAAGCAGTTTCAAGTTCAATCTCTATGGTTTGTTTGCTGTTGATGTAGCCCTAAGCAGAGACTGGCGAGAATAACTTTCATGGAAAGGGCCTGCCAAGCTTCCAAAAAACTACGAGTTGCCTGAAATCTCAGCACACCCTTTTTCACCCAATCTTGATGAAACTTTCAGTAATGATCAGTACACCAATCCCACTTGGCTCGTCAAATTTCGTTCTTCTAGGTTAAACCGTTCGTTGGCAGAAACCGTTTTCATTTTGAGGTTTCACTGTGTTTTCTCCTATAGGGATGCATGTATTTGGAACTCTAAATCAAACACGGTTTGTGCTAGCTCTTCGAAACTTGACACAATAAAGCAGTTTCAAGTTCTATCTCTATGGTTTGTTTGCTGTTGATGTAGCCCTAAGCAGAGACTGGCGAGAATCACTTTCATGGAAAGGGCCTGCCAAGCTTTTAAAAAACTACGAGTTGCCTGAAATTTCAGCACACACTTTTTCACCCAATCTTGATGAAACGTTCAGGTAATGATCACTACACCAATCCCACTTGGCTCGCCAAATTTTGTTCTTCTAGGTTAAACCGTTCGTTGGCTGTAACCGGTTTCATTTTGAGGTTTCACTCTGTTTTCTCCTATAGGGATACATGTATTTGGAACTCTAAATCCAACACGGTTTGTGCTAGCTCTTCGAAACTTGACACAATAAAGCAGTTTCAAGTTCTATCTCTATGGTTTGTTTGCTGTTGATGTAGCCCTAAGCAGAGACTTGCGAGAATCACTTTCATAGAAAGGGCCTGCCAAGCGTCCAAAAAACTACGAGTTGCCAGAAATCTCAGCACACCCTTTTTCACCCAATCTTGATGAAACTTTCAGGTAATGATCAGTACACCAATCCCACTTGGCTCGCCAAATTTCGTTCTTCTAGGTTAAACCGTTCGTTGGCAGTAACCGGTTTCATTTTGAGGTTTCACTCTGTTTTCTCCTATAGGGATACATGTATTTGGAACTCTAAATCAAACACGGTTTGTGCTAGCTCTTTGAAACTTGACACAATAAAGCAGTTTCAAGTTCTATCTCTATGGTTTGTTTGCTGTTGATGTAGCCCTAAGCAGAGACTGGCGAGAATCACTTTCATGGAAAGGGCCTGCCAAGCTTCCAAAAAACTATGAGTTGCCTGAAATCTCAGCACACACTTTTTCACCCAATCTTGATGAAACTTTCAGGTAATGATCAGTACACCAATCCCACTTGGCTCGCCAAATTTCGTTCTTCTAGGTTAAACCGTTCGTTGGCAGTAACCGGTTTCATTTTGAGGTTTCACTCTGTTTTCTCCTATAGGGATACATGTATTTGGAACTCTAAATCAAACACGGTTTGTGCTAGCTCTTTGAAACTTGACACAATAAAGCACTTTCAAGTTCTATCTCTATGGTTTGTTTGCTGTTGATGTAGCCCTAAGCAGAGACTGGTGAGAATCACTTTCATGGAAAGGGCCTGCCAAGCTTCCAAAAAACTACGACTTGCCTGAAATCTCAGCACACACTTTTGCACCCAATCTTGATGAAACTTTCAGGTAATGATCAGTACACCAATCCCACTTGGCTCGCCAAATTTCGTTCTTCTAGGTTAAACCGTTCGTTGGCAGTAACCGGTTTCATTTTGAGGTTTCACTCTGTTTTCTAATATAGGGATACATGTATTTGGAACTCTAAATCAAACCCGGTTTTTGCTAGCTCTTTGAAACTTGACACAATAAAGCAGTTTCAAGTTCTATCTCTATGATTTGTTTGCTGTTGATGTAGCCCTAAGCAGAGACTGGCGAGAATTACTTTCATCGAAAGGGCCTGCCAAGCTTCCAAAAAACTACGAGTTGCCAGAAATCTCAGCACACACTTTTTCACCCAATCTTGATGAATCTTTCAGGTAATGATCAGTACACCAATCCCACTTGGCTCGCCAAATTTCGTTCTTCTAGGTTTAACCGTTCGTTGGCAGTAACCGGTTTTATTTTGAGGTTTCACTCTGTTTTCTCCTATAGGGATACATGTATTTGGAACTCTAAATCAAACACGGTTTGTGCTAGCTCTTTGAAACTTGACACAATAAAGCAGTTTCAAGTTCTATCTCTATGGTTTGTTTGCTGTTGATGTAGCCCTAAGCAGAGACTGGAGAGATTCACTTTCATGGAAAGGGCTTGCCGAGCTTCCAAAAAACTACGAGTTGCCTGAAATCTCAGCAAACACTTTTTCACCCAATCTTGATGATACTTTCAGGTAATGATCAGTACACCAATCCCACTTGGCTCGCCAAATTTCGTTTTTCTAGGTTAAACCGTTCGTTGGCAGTAACTGGTTTCATTTTGAGGTTTCACTGTGTTTTCTCCTATAGGGATACATGTATTTGGAACTCTAAATCAAACACGGTTTGTGCTAGCTCTTTGAAACTTGACACAATAAAGCAGTTTCAAGTTCTATCTCTATGGTTTGTTTGCTGTTGATGTAGCCCTAAGCAGAGACTGGCGAGAATCACTTTCATGGAAAGGGCCTGCCAAGCTTCCAAAAAACTACGAGTTGCCTGAAATCTCAGCACACAATTTTTCACCCAATCTTGATGAAACGTTCAGGTAATGATCACTACACCAATCCCACTTGGCTTGCCAAATTTTGTTCTTCTAGGTTAAACCGTTCGTTGGCTGTAACCGGTTTCATTTTGAGGTTTCACTCTGTTTTCTCCTATAGGGATACATGTATTTGGAACTCTTAATCAAACACGGTTTGTGCTAGCTCTTTGAAACTTGACACAATAAAGCAGTTTCAAGTTCTATCTCTATGGTTTGTTTGCTGTTGACATAGCCCTAAGCAGAGACTGGCGAGAATCACTTTCATGGAAAGGGCCTGCCAAGCTTCCAAAAAACTACGAGTTGCCTGAAATCTCAGCACACACTTTTTCACCCAATCTTGATGAAACTTTCAGGTAATGATCAGTACACCAATCCCACTTGGCTCACCAAATTTCGTTCTTCTAGGTTAAACCGTTCTTTGGCAGTAACCGGTTTCATTTTGAGGTTTCACTCTGTTTTCTAATATAGGGATACATGTATTTGGAACTCTAAATCAAACCCGGTTTGTGCTAGCTCTTTGAAACTTGACACAATAAAGCAGTTTCAAGTTCTATCTCTATGATTTGTTTGCTGTTGATGTAGCCCTAAGCAGAGAGTGGCGAGAATCACTTTCATGGAAAGGGCCTGGGAAGCTTCCAAAAAACTACGAGTTGCCTGAAATCTCAGCACACACTTTTTCACCCAATCTTGATGAAACTTTCAGGTAATGATCAGTACACCAATCCCACTTGGCTCGCCAAATTTCTTTCTTCTAGGTTAAACCGTTTGTTGGCAGTAACTGGTTTCATTTTCAGGTTTCACTCTGTTTTCTCCTCTAGGGATACATGTATTTGGAACTCTAAATCAAACACGGTTTGTGCTAGCTCTTTGAAACTTGACACAATAAAGCAGTTTCAAGTTCAATCTCTATGGTTTGTTTGCTGTTGATGTAGCCCTAAGCAGAGACTGGCGAGAATAACTTTCATGGAAAGGGCCTGCCAAGCTTCCAAAAAACTACGAGTTGCCAGAAATCTCAGCACACCCTTTTTCACCCAATCTTGATGAAACTTTCAGGTAATGATCAGTACACCAATCCCACTTGGCTCGCCAAATTTCGTTCTTCTAGGTTAAACCGTTCGTTGGCAGTAACCGGTTTCATTTTGAGGTTTCACTCTGTTTTCTCCTATAGGGATACATGTATTTGGAACTCTAAATCAAACACGGTTTGTGCTAGCTCTTTGAAACTTGACACAATAAAGCAGTTTCAAGTTCTATCTCTATGGTTTGTTTGCTGTTGATGTAGCCCTAAGCAGAGACTGGCGAGAATCACTTTCATGGAAAGGGCCTGCCAAGCTTCCAAAAAACTATGAGTTGCCTGAAATCTCAGCACACACTTTTTCACCCAATCTTGATGAAACTTTCAGGTAATGATCAGTACACCAATCTTACTTGGCTCGCCAAATTTCGTTCTTCTAGGTTAAACCGTTCGTTGGCAGAAACCGGTTTCATTTTGAGGTTTCACTCTCTTTACTCCTATAGGGATACATGTATTTGGAACTCTAAATCAAACACGGTTTGTGCTAGCTCTTTGAAACTTGACACAATAAAGCACTTTCAAGTTCTATCTCTATGGTTTGTTTGCTGTTGATGTAGCCCTAAGCAGAGACTGGTGAGAATCACTTTCATGGAAAGGGCCTGCCAAGCTTCCAAAAAACTACGACTTGCCTGAAATCTCAGCACACACTTTTGCACCCAATCTTGATGAAACTTTCAGGTAATGATCAGTACACCAATCCCACTTGGCTCGCCAAATTTCGTTCTTCTAGGTTAAACCGTTCGTTGGCAGTAACCGGTTTCATTTTGAGGTTTCACTCTGTTTTCTAATATAGGGATACATGTATTTGGAACTCTAAATCAAACACGGTTTGTGCTAGCTCTTTGAAACTTGACACAATAAAGCAGTTTCAAGTTCTATCTCTATGATTTGTTTGCTGTTGATGTAGCCCTAAGCAGAGACTGGCGAGAATCACTTTCATGGAAAGGGCCTGGGAAGCTTCCAAAAAACTACGAGTTGCCTGAAATCTCAGCACACACTTTTTCACCCAATCTTGATGAAACTTTCAGGTAATGATCAGTACACCAATCCCACTTGGCTCGCCAAATTTCTTTCTTCTAGGTTAAACCGTTTGTTGGCAGTAACTGGTTTCATTTTCAGGTTTCACTCTGTTTTCTCCTCTAGGGATACATGTATTTGGAACTCTAAATCAAACACGGTTTGTGCTAGCTCTTTGAAACTTGACACAATAAAGCAGTTTCAAGTTCAATCTCTATGGTTTGTTTGCTGTTGATGTAGCCCTAAGCAGAGACTGGCGAGAATAACTTTCATGGAAAGGGCCTGCCAAGCTTCCAAAAAACTACGAGTTGCCTGAAATCTCAGCACACCCTTTTTCACCCAATCTTGATGAAACTTTCAGTAATGATCAGTACACCAATCCCACTTGGCTCGTCAAATTTCGTTCTTCTAGGTTAAACCGTTCGTTGGCAGAAACCGTTTTCATTTTGAGGTTTCACTGTGTTTTCTCCTATAGGGATACATGTATTTGGAACTCTAAATGAAACACGGTTTGTGCTAGCTCTTCGAAACTTGACACAATAAAGCAGTTTCAAGTTCTATCTCTATGGTTTGTTTGCTGTTGATGTAGCCCTAAGCAGAGACTGGCGAGAATCACTTTCATGGAAAGGGCCTGCCAAGCTTTTAAAAAACTACGAGTTGCCTGAAATTTCAGCACACACTTTTTCACCCAATCTTGATGAAACGTTCAGGTAATGATCACTACACCAATCCCACTTGGCTCGCCAAATTTTGTTCTTCTAGGTTAAACCGTTCGTTGGCTGTAACCGGTTTCATTTTGAGGTTTCACTCTGTTTTCTCCTATAGGGATACATGTATTTGGAACTCTAAATCCAACACGGTTTGTGCTAGCTCTTCGAAACTTGACACAATAAAGCAGTTTCAAGTTCTATCTCTATGGTTTGTTTGCTGTTGATGTAGCCCTAAGCAGAGACTTGCGAGAATCACTTTCATAGAAAGGGCCTGCCAAGCGTCCAAAAAACTACGAGTTGCCAGAAATCTCAGCACACCCTTTTTCACCCAATCTTGATGAAACTTTCAGGTAATGATCAGTACACCAATCCCACTTGGCTCGCCAAATTTCGTTCTTCTAGGTTAAACCGTTCGTTGGCAGTAACCGGTTTCATTTTGAGGTTTCACTCTGTTTTCTCCTATAGGGATACATGTATTTGGAACTCTAAATCAAACACGGTTTGTGCTAGCTCTTTGAAACTTGACACAATAAAGCAGTTTCAAGTTCTATCTCTATGGTTTGTTTGCTGTTGATGTAGCCCTAAGCAGAGACTGGCGAGAATCACTTTCATGGAAAGGGCCTGCCAAGCTTCCAAAAAACTATGAGTTGCCTGAAATCTCAGCACACACTTTTTCACCCAATCTTGATGAAACTTTCAGGTAATGATCAGTACACCAATCTTACTTGGCTCGCCAAATTTCGTTCTTCTAGGTTAAACCGTTCGTTGGCAGTAACCGGTTTCATTTTGAGGTTTCACTCTGTTTTCTCCTATAGGGATACATGTATTTGGAACTCTAAATCAAACACGGTTTGTGCTAGCTCTTTGAAACTTGACACAATAAAGCACTTTCAAGTTCTATCTCTATGGTTTGTTTGCTGTTGATGTAGCCCTAAGCAGAGACTGGTGAGAATCACTTTCATGGAAAGGGCCTGCCAAGCTTCCAAAAAACTACGACTTGCCTGAAATCTCAGCACACACTTTTGCACCCAATCTTGATGAAACTTTCAGGTAATGATCAGTACACCAATCCCACTTGGCTCGCCAAATTTCGTTCTTCTAGGTTAAACCGTTCGTTGGCAGTAACCGGTTTCATTTTGAGGTTTCACTCTGTTTTCTAATATAGGGATACATGTATTTGGAACTCTAAATCAAAAACGGTTTGTGCTAGCTCTTTGAAACTTGACACAATAAAGCAGTTTCAAGTTCTATCTCTATGATTTGTTTGCTGTTGATGTAGCCCTAAGCAGAGACTGGCGAGAATCACTTTCATGGAAAGGGCCTGGGAAGCTTCCAAAAAACTACGAGTTGCCAGAAATCTCAGCACACACTTTTTCACCCAATCTTGATGAAACTTTCAGGTAATGATCAGTACACCAATCCCACTTGGCTCGCCAAATTTCATTCTTCTAGGTTGAACCGTTCGTTGGCAGTAACCGGTTTCATTTTGAGGTTTCACTCTGTTTTCTCCTATAGGGATACATGTATTTGGAACTCTAAATCAAACACGGTTTGTGCTAGCTCTTTGAAACGTGACACAATAAAGCAGTTTCAAGTTCTATCTCTATGGTTTGTTTGCTGTTGATGTAGCCCTAAGCAGAGACTGGCGAGAATAACTTTCATGGAAAGGGCCTGCCAAGCTTCCAAAAAACTACGAGTTGCCTGAAATCTCAGCACACCCTTTTTCACCCAATCTTGATGAAACTTTCAGGTAATGATCAGTACACCAATCCCACTTGGCTCGCCAAATTTCGTTCTTCTAGGTTAAACCGTTCGTTGGCAGAAACCGTTTTCATTTTGAGGTTTCACTGTGTTTTCTCCTATAGGTATACATGTATTTGGAACTCTAAATCAAACACGGTTTGTGCTAGCTCTTCGAAACTTGACACAATAAAGCAGTTTCAAGTTCTATCTCTATGGTTTGTTTGCTGTTGATGTAGCCCTAAGCAGAGACTGGCGAGAATTACTTTCATCGAAAGGGCCTGCCAAGCTTCCAAAAAACTACGAGTTGCCAGAAATCTCAGCACACACTTTTTCACCCAATCTTGATGAATCTTTCAGGTAATGATCAGTACACCAATCCCACTTGGCTCGCCAAATTTCGTTCTTCTAGGTTTAACCGTTCGTTGGCAGTAACCGGTTTTATTTTGAGGTTTCACTCTGTTTTCTCCTATAGGGATACATGTATTTGGAACTCTAAATCAAACACGGTTTGTGCTAGCTCTTCGAAACTTGACACAATAAAGCAGATACAAGTTCTATCTCTATGGTTTGTTTGCTGTTGATGTAGCCCTAAGCAGAGACTGGAGAGATTCACTTTTATGGAAAGGGCCTGCCAAGCTTCCAAAAAACTACGGGTTGCCTGAAATCTCAGCAAACACTTTTTCACCCAATCTTGATGATACTTTCAGGTAATGATCAGTACACCAATCCCACTTGGCTCGCCAAATTTCGTTTTTCTAGGTTAAACCGTTCGTTGGCAGTAACTGGTTTCATTTTGAGGTTTCACTGTGTTTTCTCCTATAGGGATACATGTATTTGGAACTCTAAATCAAACAAGGTTTGTGCTAGCTCTTTGAAACTTGACACAATAAAGCAGTTTCAAGTTCTATCTCTATGGTTTGTTTGCTGTTGATGTAGCCCTAAGCAGAGACTGGCGAGAATCACTTTCATGGAAAGGGCCTGCCAAGCTTCCAAAAAACTACGAGTTGCCTGAAATCTCAGCACACACTTTTTCACCCAATCTTGATGAAACGTTCAGGTAATGATCACTACACCAATCCCACTTGGCTTGCCAAATTTTGTTCTTCTAGGTTAAACCGTTCGTTGGCTGTAACCGGTTTCATTTTGAGGTTTCACTCTGTTTTCTCCTATAGGGATACATGTATTTGGAACTCTAAATCAAACACGGTTTGTGCTAGCTCTTTGAAACTTGACACAATAAAGCAGTTTCAAGTTCTATCTCTATGGTTTGTTTGCTGTTGACATAGCCCTAAGCAGAGACTGGCGAGAATCACTTTCATGGAAAGGGCCTGCCAAGCTTCCAAAAAACTACGAGTTGCCTGAAATCTCAGCACACACTTTTTCACCCAATCTTGATGAAACTTTCAGGTAATGATCAGTACACCAATCCCACTTGGCTCGCCAAATTTCGTTCTTCTAGGTTAAACCGTTCTTTGGCAGTAACCGGTTTCATTTTGAGGTTTCACTCTGTTTTCTAATATAGGGATACATGTATTTGGAACTCTAAATCAAACCCGGTTTGTGCTAGCTCTTTGAAACTTGACACAATAAAGCAGTTTCAAGTTCTATCTCTATGATTTGTTTGCTGTTTATGTAGCCCTAAGCAGAGACTGGCGAGAATCACTTTCATGGAAAGGGCCTGGGAAGCTTCCAAAAAACTACGAGTTGCCTGAAATCTCAGCACACACTTTTTCACCCAATCTTGATGAAACTTTCAGGTAATGATCAGTAAACCAATCCCACTTGGCTCGCCAAATTTCATTCTTCTAGGTTGAACCGTTCGTTGGCAGTAACCGGTTTCATTTTGAGGTTTCACTCTGTTTTCTCCTATAGGGATACATGTATTTGGAACTCTAAATCAAACACGGTTTGTGCTAGCTCTTTGAAACGTGACACAATAAAGCAGTTTCAAGTTCTATCTCTATGGTTTGTTTGCTGTTGATGTAGCCCTAAGCAGAGACTGGCGAGAATAACTTTCATGGAAAGGGCCTGCCAAGCTTCCAAAAAACTACGAGTTGCCTGAAATCTCAGCACACCCTTTTTCACCCAATCTTGATGAAACTTTCAGGTAATGATCAGTACACCAATCCCACTTGGCTCGCCAAATTTCGTTCTTCTAGGTTAAACCGTTCGTTGGCAGAAACCGTTTTCATTTTGAGGTTTCACTGTGTTTTCTCCTATAGGTATACATGTATTTGGAACTCTAAATCAAACACGGTTTGTGCTAGCTCTTCGAAACTTGACACAATAAAGCAGTTTCAAGTTCTATCTCTATGGTTTGTTTGCTGTTGATGTAGCCCTAAGCAGAGACTGGCGAGAATTACTTTCATCGAAAGGGCCTGCCAAGCTTCCAAAAAACTACGAGTTGCCAGAAATCTCAGCACACACTTTTTCACCCAATCTTGATGAATCTTTCAGGTAATGATCAGTACACCAATCCCACTTGGCTCGCCAAATTTCGTTCTTCTAGGTTTAACCGTTCGTTGGCAGTAACCGGTTTTATTTTGAGGTTTCACTCTGTTTTCTCCTATAGGGATACATGTATTTGGAACTCTAAATCAAACACGGTTTGTGCTAGCTCTTCGAAACTTGACACAATAAAGCAGATTCAAGTTCTATCTCTATGGTTTGTTTGCTGTTGATGTAGCCCTAAGCAGAGACTGGCGAGAATCACTTTCATGGAAAGGGCCTGCCAAGCTTCCAAAAAACTACGAGTTGCCTGAAATCTCAGCAAACACTTTTTCACCCAATCTTGATGAAACTTTCAGGTAATGATCAGTACACCAATCTCACTTGGCTAGCCAAATTTTGTACTTCTAAGTTAAACCGTTCGTTGGCAGTAACCGGTTTCATTTTGAGGTTTCACTCTGTTTTCTCCTATAGGGATGTATGTATGTGGAACTCTAAATCAAACACGGTTTGTGCTAGCTCTTTGAAACTTGACACAATAAAGCAGTTTCAAGTTCTATCTGTATGGTTTGTTTGCTGTTGATGTAGCCCTCAACAGAGACTGGCGAGAATCACTTTCATGGAAAGGGCCTGCCAAGCTTCCAAGAAACTACGAGTTGCCTGAAATCTCAGCACACACTTTTTCACCCAATCTTGATGAAACTTTCAGGTAATGATCAGTACACCAATCCCACATGGCTCGCCAAATTTCGTTCTTCTAGGTTAAACCGTTCGTTGGCAGTAACCGGTTTCATTTTGAGGTTTCACTCTGTTTTCTCCTATAGGGATACATGTATTTGGAACTCTAAATCAAACACGGTTTGTGCTAGCTCTTTGAAACTTGACACAATAAAGCAGTTTCAAGTTCTATCTTTATGGTTTCTTTGCTGTTGATGTAGCCCTAAGCAGAGACTGGCGAGAATCACTTTCATGGAAAGGGCCTGCCAAGCTTCCAAAAAAATACGAGTTGCCTGAAATCTCAGCACACCCTTTTTCACCCAATCTTGATGAAACTTTCAGGTAATGATCAGTACACCAATCCCACTTGGCTCGCCAAATTTCGTTCTTCTAGGTTAAACCGTTCGTTGGCAGGAACCGGTTTCATTTTGAGGTTTCACTCTGTTTTCTCCTATAGGGATACATGTATTTGGAACTCTAAATCAAACACGGTTTGTGCTAGCTCTTTGAAACTTGACACAGTAAAGCAGTTTCAAGTTCTGTCTCTATGGTTTGTTTGCTGTTGATGTAGCCCTAAGCAGAGACTGGCGAGAATCACTTTCATGGAAAGGGCCTGCCAAGCTTCCAAAAAACTACGAGTTGCCTGAAATCTCAGCACACACTTTTTCACCCAATCTTGATGAAACTTTCAGGTAATGATCAGTACACCAATCCCACTTGGCTCGCCAAATTTAGTACTTCTAGGTTAAACCGTTCGTTGGCAGTAACCGGTTTCATTTTGAGGTTTCACTCTGTTTTCTCCTATAGGGATACATGTATTTGGAACTCTAAATCAAACACGGTTTGTGCTAGCTCTTCGAAACTTGACACAATAAAGCAGTTTCAAGTTCTATCTCTATGGTTTGTTTGCTGTTGATGTAGCACTAAGCAGAGACTTGCGAGAATTACTTTCATGGAAAGGGCCTGCCAAGCTTCCAAAAAACTACGAGTTTTCTGAAATCTCAGCACACACTTTTTCACCCAATCTTGATGAAACTTTCAGGTAATGATCAGTACACCAATCCCACTTGGCTCGCCAAATTTCGTTCTTCTAGGTTAAACCGTTCATTGGCAGTAACCGGTTTCATTTTGAGGTTTCACTCTGTTTTCTCCTATAGGGATACATGTATTTGGAACTCTAAATCCAACACGGTTTGTGCTAGCTCTTCGAAACTTGACACAATAAAGCAGTTTCAAGTTCTATCTCTATGGTGTGTTTGCTGTTGATGTAGCCCTAAGCAGAGACTGGCGAGAATCACTTTCATGGAAAGGGCCTGCGAAGCTTCCAAAAAACTACGAGTTTCCTGAAATCTCAGCAAACACTTTTTCACCCAATCTTGATGAAACTTTCAGGTAATGATCAGTACACCAATCCCACTTGGCTCGCCAAATTTCGTTCTTCTAGGTTAAACCGTTCGTTGGCAGTAACCGGTTTCATTTTGAGGTTTCACTCTGTTTTCTCCTATAGGGATACATGTATTTGGAACTCTACATCAAACACAGTTTGTGCTAGCTCTTTGAAACTTGACCCAATTAAGCAGTTTCAAGTTCAATTTCTATGGTTTGTTTGCTGTTGATGTCGCCCTAAGCAGAGACTGGCGAGAATCACTTTCATGGAAAGGGCCTGCCAAGCTTCCAAAAAACTACGAGTAGCCAGAAATCTCAGCACACACTTTTTCACCCAATCTTGATGAATCTTTCAGGTAATGATCAGTACACCAATCCCACTTGGCTCGCCATATTTCGTTCTTCTAGGTTAAACCGTTCGTTGGCAGCAACCGGTTTCATTTTGAGGTTTCACTCTGTTTTCTCCTATAGGGATACATGTATTTGGAACTCTAAATCCAACACGGTTTGTGCTAGCTCTTTGAAACTTGACACAATAAAGCAGTTTCAAGTTCTATCTCTATGGTTTGTTTGCTGTTGATGTAGCCCTAAGCAGAGACTGGCGAGAATAACTTTAATGGAAAGGGCCTGCCAAGCTTCCAAAAAACTACGAGTTGCCTGAAATCTCAGCACACCCTTTTTCACCCAATCTTGATGAAACTTTCAGGTAATGATCAGTATACCAGTCCCACTTGGCTCGCCAAATTTCTTTCTTCTAGGTTAAACCGTTCGTTGGCAGTAACCGGTTTCATTTTGAGGTTTCACTCAGTTTTCTCCTATAGGGATACATGTATTTGGAACTTTAAATCAAACACGGTTTGTGCTAGCTCTTTGAAACTTGACACAATAAAGCAGTTTCAAGTTCTATCTCTATGGCTTGTTTGCTGTTGATGTAGCCCTAAGCAGAGACTGGCGAGAATCACTTTCATGGAAAGGGCCTGCCAAGCTTCCAAAAAAGTACGAGTTTCCTGAAATCTCAGCAAACACTTTTTCACCCAATCTTGATGAAACTTTCAGGTAATGATCAGTACACCGATCGCACTTGGCTCGCCAAATTTTGTTCTTCTAGGTTTAACCGTTCGTTGGCAGTATCCGGTTTCATTTTGAGGTTTCACTCTGTTTTCTCTTATAGGGATACATGTATTTGGACCTCTAAATCAAACACGGTTTGTGCTAGCTCTTTGAAACTTGACACAATAAAGCAGTTTCAGGTTCTATCTCTATAATTTGTTTGCTGTTGATGTAGCCCTAAGCAGAGACTGGCGAGAATCACTTTCATGGAAAGGGCCTGCCAAGCTTCAAAAAACTACGAGTTGCCTGAAATCTCAGCACACACTTTTTCACCCAATCTTGATGAAACTTTCAGGTAATGATCAGTACACCAATCCCACTTGGCTCGCCAAATTTCGTTCTTCTAGGTTAAACCGTTCGTTGGCAGTAACCGGTTTCATTTTGAGGTTTCACTCTGTTTTCTCCTATAGGGATACATGTATTTGGAACTCTAAATTAAACACGGTCTGTGCTAGCTCTTCGAAACTTGACACAATAAAGCAGTTTCAAGTTCTATCTCTATGGTTTGTTTGCTGTTGATGTAGCCCTAAGCAGAGACTGGCGAGAATCACTTTCATGGAAAGGGCCTGCGAAGCTTCCAAAAAACTACGAGTTGCCTGAAATCTCAGCAAACACTTTTTCACCCAATCTTGATGAAACTTTCAGGTAATGATCAGTACACCAATCCCACTTGGCTCACCAAATTTCGTTCTTCTAGGGTAAACCGTTCGTTGGCAGTAACCGGTTTCATTTTGAGGTTTCACTCTGTTTTCTCCTATAGGGATACATGTATTTGGAACTCTAAATCAAACACGGTTTGTGCTAGCTCTTCGAAACTTGACACAATAAAGCAGTTTCAAGTTCTATCTCTATGGTTTGTTTGCTGTTGATGTAGCCCTAAGCAGAGACTGGCGAGAATCACTTTCATGGAAAGGGCCTGCGAAGTTTCCAAGAAACTACGAGTTGCCTGAAATCTCAGCAAACACTTTTTCACCCAATCTTGATGAAACTTTCAGGTAATGATCAGTACACCGATCCCACTTGGCTCGCCAAATTTTGTTCTTCTAGGTTTAACCGTTCGTTGGCAGTAACCGGTTTCATTTTGAGGTTTCACTCTGTTTTCTCCTATAGGGATACATGTATTTGGAACTCTAAATCAAACACGGTTTGTGCTAGCTCTTTGAAACTTGACACAATAAAGCAGTTTCAAGTTCAATCTCTATGGTTTGTTTGCTGTTGATGTCGCCCTAAGCAGAGACTGGCGAGAATCACTTTCATGGAAAGGGCCTGCCAAGCTTCCAAAAAACTACGAGTAGCCAGAAATCTCAGCACACACTTTTTCACCCAATCTTGATGAATCTTTCAGGTAATGATCAGTACACCAATCCTACTTGGCTCGCCAAATTTCGTTCTTCTAGGTTAAACCATTCGTTGGCAGTAACCGGTTTCATTTTGAGGTTTCACTCTGTTTTCTCCTATAGGGATACATGTATTTGGAACTCTAAATCAAACACGGTTTGTGCTAGCTCTTTGAAACTTGACACAATAAAGCAGTTTCAAGTTCTATCTCTATGGTTTGTTTGCTGTTGATGTAGCCCTAAGCAGAGACTGGCGAGAATCACTTTCATGGAAAGGGCCTGCCAAGCTTCCAAAAAACTACGAGTTGCCTGATATCTCAGCACACACACTTTTTCACCCAATCTTGATGAAACTTTCAGGTAATGATCAGTACACCAATCCCACTTGGCTCGCCAAATTTCGTTCTTCTAGGTTAAACCGTTCGTTGGCAGTAACCAGTTTCATTTTGAGGTTTCACTCTGTTTTCTCCTATAGGGATACATGTATTTGGAACTCTAAATCAAACACGGTTTGTGCTAGCTCTTTGAAACTTGACACAATAAAGCAGTTTCAAGTTCTATCTCTATGGTTTGTTTGCTGTTAATGTTGCCCTAAGCAGAGACTGGCGAGAATCACTTTCATGGAAAGGGCATGCCAAGCTTCCAAAAAACTACGAGTTGCCTGAAATCTCAGCAAACACTTTTTCACCCAATCTTGATGAAACTCTCAGGTAATGATCAGTACACCAATCTTACTTGGCTCGCCAAATTTAGTACTTCTAGGTTAAACCGTTCATTGGCAGAAACCGGTTTCATTTTGAGGTTTCACTCTGTTTTCTCCTATAGGGATACATGTATTTGGAACTCTAAATCAAACACGGTTTGTGCTAGCTCTTTGAAACTTGACACAATAAAGCAGTTTCAGGTTCTATCTCTATGGTTTGTTTGCTGTTGATGTAGCCCTAAGCAGAGACTGGTGAGAATCACTTTCATGGAAAGGGCCTGCCAAGCTTCCAAAAAACTACGAGTTGCCTGAAATCTCAGCACACACGTTTTCACCCAATCTTGATGAAACTTTCAGGTAATGATCAGTACACCAATCCCACTTGGCTCGCCAAATTTCGTTCTTCTAGGTTAAACCGTTCGTTGGCAGTAACCGGTTTCATTTTGAGGTTTCACTCTGTTTTCTCCTATAGGGATACATGTATTTGGAACTCTAAATCAAACACGGTTTGTGCTAGCTCTTTGAAACTTGACACAATAAAGCAGTTTCAAGTTCTATCTCTATGGTTTGTGTGCTGTTGATGTTGCCCTAAGCAGAGACTGGCGAGAATCACTTTCATGGAAAGGGCCTGCCAAGCTTCCAAAAACTACGAGTTTCCTGAAATCTCAGCACACACTTTTTCACCCAATCTTGATGAAACTTTCAGGTAATGATCAGTACACCAATCCCACTTGGCTCACCAAATTTCGTTCTTCTAGGTTAAACCGTTCGTTGGCAGTAACCGGTTTCATTTTGAGGTTTCACTCTGTTTTCTCCTATAGGGATACATGTATTTGGAACTCTAAATAAAACACGGTTTGTGCTAGCTCTTTGAAACTTGACACAATAAAGCAGTTTCAAGTTCTATCTCTGTGGTTTGTTTGCTGTTGATGTAGCCCTAAGCAGAGACTGGCGAGAATCACTTTCATCGAAAGGGCCTGCCAAGCCTCCAAAAAACTACGAGTTGCCTGAAATCTCAGCACACTGTTTTTCACCCAATCTTGATGAAACTTTCAGGTAATGATCAGTACACCAATCCCACTTGGCTCGCCAAATTTCGTTCTTCTAGGTTAAACCGTTCGTTGGCAGTAACCGGTTTCATTTTGAGGTTTCACTCTGTTTTCTCCTATAGGGATACATGTATTTGGAACTCTAAATCAAACACGGTTTGTGCTAGCTCTTTGAAACTTGACACAATAAAGCAGTTTCAAGTTCTATCTCTATGGTTTGTTTGCTGTTGATGTAGCCCTAAGCAGAGACTGGCGAGAATCACTTTCATGGAAAGGGCATGCCAAGCTTCCAAAAAACTACTAGTTGCCTGAAATCTCAGCAAACACTTTTTCACCCAATCTTGATGAAACTCTCAGGTAATGATCAGTACACCAATCTTACTTGGCTCGCCAAATTTAGTACTTCTAGGTTAAACCGTTCGTTGGCAGAAACCGGTTTCATTTTGAGGTTTCACTCTGTTTTCTCCTATAGGGATACATGTATTTGGAACTCTAAATCAAACACGGTTTGTGCTAGCTCTTTGAAACTTGACACAATAAAGCAGTTTCAAGTTCTATCTCTATGGTTTGTTTGCTGTTGATGTAGCCCTAAGCAGAGACTGGCGAGAATCACTTTCATGGAAAGAGCCTGCCAAGCTTCCAAAAAACTACGAATTGCCTGAAATCTCAGCACACACTTTTTCACCCAATCTTGCTGAAACTTTCAGGTAATGATCAGTACACCAATCCCACTTGGCTCTCCAAATTTCGTTCTTCTAGGTTAAACCGTTCATTGGCAGTAACCGGTTTCATTTTGAGGTTTCACTCTGTTTTCTCCTATAGGGATACATGTATTTGGAACTCTAAATCAAACACGGTTTGTGCTAGCTCTTTGAAACTTGACACAATAAAGCAGTTTCAGGTTCTATCTCTATGGTTTGTGTGCTGTTGATGTAGCCCTAAGCAGAGACTGGCGAGAATCACTTTCATGGAAAGGGCCTGCCAAGCTTCCAAAAACTACGAGTTTCCTGAAATCTCAGCACACACTTTTTCACCCAATCTTGATGAAACTTTCAGGTAATGATCAGTACACCAATCCCACTTGGCTCAACAAATTTCGTTCTTCTAGGTTAAACCGTTCGTTGGCAGTAACCGGTTTCATTTTGAGGTTTCACTCTGTTTTCTCCTATAGGGATACATGTATTTGGAACTCTAAATCAAACACGGTTTGTGCTAGCTCTTTGAAACTTGACACAATAAAGCAGTTTCAAGTTCTATCTCTATGGTTTGTTTGCTGTTAATGTAGCCCTAAGCAGAGACTGGCGAGAATCACTTTCATGGAAAGGGCATGCCAAGCTTCCAAAAAACTACTAGTTGCCTGAAATCTCAGCATACACTTTTTCACCCAATCTTGATGAAACTCTCAGGTAATGATCAGTACACCAATCTTACTTGGCTCGCCAAATTTAGTACTTCTAGGTTAAACCGTTCGTTGGCAGAAACCGGTTTCATTTTGAGGTTTCACTCTGTTTTCTCCTATAGGGATACATGTATTTGGAACTCTAAATCAAACACGGTTTGTGCTAGCTCTTTGAAACTTGACACAATAAAGCAGTTTCAAGTTCTATCTCTATGGTTTGTTTGCTGTTGATGTAGCCCTAAGCAGAGACTGGCGAGAATCACTTTCATGGAAAGGGCCTGCCAAGCTTCCAAAAAACTACGAGTTGCCTGAAATCTCAGCACACACTTTTTCACCCAATCTTGATGAAACTTTCAGGTAATGATCAGTACACCAATCCCACTTGGCTCTCCAAATTTCGTTCTTCTAGGTTAAACCGTTCGTTGGCAGTAACCGGTTTCACTTTGAGTTTTCACTCTGTTTTCTCCTATAGGGATACATGTATTTGGAACTCTAAATCAAACACGGTTTGTGCTAGCTCTTTGAAACTTGACACAATAAAGCAGTTTCAGGTTCTATCTCTATGGTTTGTTTGCTGTTGATGTAGCCCTAAGCAGAGACTGGCGAGAATCACTTTCATGGAAAGGGCCTGCCAAGCTTCCAAAAAACTACGAGTTGCCTGAAATCTCAGCACACACTTTTTCACCCAATCTTGATGAAACTTTCAGGTAATCATCAGTACACCAATCCCACTTGGCTCGCCAAATTTCGTTCTTCTAGGTTAAACCGTTCGTTGGCAGTAACCGGTTTCATTTTGAGGTTTCACTCTGTTTTCTCCTATAGGGATACATGTATTTGGAACTCTAAATCAAACACGGTTTGTGCTAGCTCTTTGAAACTTGACACAATAAAGCAGTTTCACGTTCTATCTCTATGTTTTGTGTGCTGTTGATGTAGCCCTAAGCAGAGACTGGCGAGAATCACTTTCATGGAAAGGGCCTGCCAAGCTTCCAAAAACTACGAGTTTCCTGAAATATCAGCACACACTTTTTCACCCAATCTTGATGAAACTTTCAGGTAATGATCAGTACAACAATCCCACTTGGCTCACCAAATTTCGTTCTTCTAGGTTAAACCGTTCGTTGGCAGTAACCGGTTTCATTTTGAGGTTTCACTCTGTTTTCTCCTATAGGGATACATGTATTTGGAACTCTAAATAAAACACGGTTTGTGCTAGCTCTTTGAAACTTGACACAATAAAGCAGTTTCAAGTTCTATCTCTATGGTTTGTTTGCTGTTGATGTAGCCCTAAGCAGAGACTGGCGAGAATCACTTTCATGGAAAGAGCCTGCCAAGCTTCCAAAAAACTACGAATTGCCTGAAATCTCAGCACACACTTTTTCACCCAATCTTGATGAAACTTTCAGGTAATGATCAGTACACCAATCCCACTTGGCTCTCCAAATTTCGTTCTTCTAGGTTAAACCGTTCGTTGGCAGTAACCGGTTTCATTTTGAGGTTTCACTCTGTTTTCTCCTATAGGGATACATGTATTTGGAACTCTAAATCAAACACGGTTTGTGCTAGCTCTTTGAAACTTGACACAATAAAGCAGTTTCAAGTTCTATCTCTATGGTTTGTTTGCTGTTGATGTAGCCCTAAGCAGAGACTGGCGAGAATCACTTTCATCAAAAGGGCCTGCCAAGCTTCCAAAAAACTACGAGTTGCCAGAAATCTCAGCACACACTTTTTCACCCAATCTTGATGAAACTTTCAGGTAATGATCAGTACACCATTCCCACTTGGCACGCCAAATTTCGTTCTTCTAGGTTAAACCGTTCGTTGGCAGTAACCGGTTTCATTTTGAGGTTTCACTCTGTTTTCTCCTATAGGGATACATGTATTTGGAACTCTAAATCAAACACGGTTTGTGCTAGCTCTTTGAAACTTGACACAATAAAGCAGTTTCAAGTTCTATCTCTATGGTTTGTTTCCTGTTGATGTAGCCCTAAGCAGAGACTGGCGAGAATCACTTAATGGAAAGGGCCTGCCAAGCTTCCAAAAATCTACGAGTTCCCTGAAATCTCAGCACACACTTTTTCACCCAATCTTGATGAAACTTTCAGGTAATGATCAGTATACCAATCCCAATTGGCTCGCCAAATTTCGTTCTTCTAGGTTAAACCGTTCGTTGGCAGTAACCGGTTTCATTTTGAGGTTTCACTCTGTTTTCTCCTATAGGGATACATGTATTTGGAACTCTAAATCAAACACGGTTTGTGCTAGCTCTTTGAAACTTGACACAATAAAGCAGTTTCAAGTTCTATCTCTATGGTTTGTTTGCTGTTGATGTAGCCCTAAGCAGAGTCTGGCGAGAATCACTTTCATGGAAAGGGCCTGCCAAGCTTCCAAAAAACTACGAGTTGCCTGATATCTCAGCACACACTTTTTCACCCAATCTTGATGAAACTTTCAGGTAATGATCAGTACACCAATCCCACTTGGCTCGCCAAATTTCGTTCTTCTAGGTTAAACCGTTCGTTGGCAGTAACCGGTTTCATTTTGAGGTTTCACTCTGTTTTCTCCTATAGGGATACATGTATTTGGAACTCTAAATCAAACACGGTTTGTGCTAGCTCTTTGAAACTTGACACAATAAAGCAGTTTCAAGTTCTATCTCTATGGTTTGTTTGCTGTTAATGTAGCCCTAAGCAGAGACTGGCGAGAATCACTTTCATGGAAAGGGCATGCCAAGCTTCCAAAAAACTACGAGTTGCCTGAAATCTCAGCAAACACTTTTTCACCAAATCTTGATGAAACTCTCAGGTAATGATCAGTACACCAATCTTACTTGGCTCGCCAAATTTAGTACTTCTAGGTTAAACCGTTCGTTGGCAGAAACCGGTTTCATTTTGAGGTTTCACTCTGTTTTCTCCTATAGGGATACATGTATTTGGAACTCTAAATCAACTCGGTTTGTGCTAGCTCTTTGAAACTTGACACAATAAAGCAGTTTCAAGTTCTATCTCTATGGTTTGTTTGCTGTTGATGTAGCCCTAAGCAGAGACTGGCGAGAATCACTTTCATGGAAAGGGCCTGCCAAGCTTCCAAAAAACTACGAGTTGCTTGAAATCTCAGCACACTCTTTTTCACCCAATCTTGATGAAACTTTCAGGTAATGATCAGTACACCAATCCCACTTGGCTCGCCAAATTTCGTTCTTCTAGGTTAAACCGTTCGTTGGCAGTAACCGGTTTCATTTTGAGGTTTCACTCTGTTTTCTCCTATAGGGATACATGTATTTGGAACTCTAAATCAAACACGGTTTGTGCTAGCTCTTTGAAACTTGACACAATAAAGCAGTTTCAAGTTCTATCTCTATGGTTTGTTCGCTGTTGATGTAGCCCTAAGCAGAGACTGGCGAGAATCACTTTCATGGAAAGAGCCTGCCAAGCTTCCAAAAAACTACGAATTGCCTGAAATCTCAGCACACACTTTTTCACCCAATCTTGATGAAACTTTCAGGTAATGATCAGTACACCAATCTTACTTGACTCGCCAAATTTCGTTCTTCTAGGTTAAACCGTTCGTTGGCAGTAACCGGTTTCATTTTGAGGTTTCACTCTGTTTTCTCCTATAGGGATACATGTATTTGGAACTCTAAATCAAACACGGTTTGTGCTAGCTCTTTGAAACTTGACACAATAAAGCAGTTTCAGGTTCTATCTCTATGGTTTGTTTGCTGTTGATGTAGACCTAAGCAGAGACTGGCGAGAATCACTTTCATGGAAAGGGCCTGCCAAGCTTCCAAAAAACTACGAGTTGCCTGAAATCTCAGCACACACTTTTTCACCCAATCTTGATGAAACTTTCAGGTAATCATCAGTACACCAATCCCACTTGGCTCGCCAAATTTCGTTCTTCTAGGTTAAACCGTTCGTTGGCAGTAACCGGTTTCATTTTGAGGTTTCACTCTGTTTTCTCCTATAGGGATACATGTATTTGGAACTCTAAATCAAACACGGTTTGTGCTAGCTCTTTGAAACTTGACACAATAAAGCAATTTCAAGTTCTATCTCTATGGTTTGTGTGCTGTTGATGTAGCCCTAAGCAGAGACTGGCGAGAATCACTTTCATGGAAAGGGCCTGCCAAGCTTCCAAAAACTACGAGTTTCCTGAAATATCAGCACACACTTTTTCACCCAATCTTGATGAAACTTTCAGGTAATGATCAGTACACCAATCCCACTTGGCTCACCAAATTTCGTTCTTCTAGGTTAAACCGTTCGTTGGCAGTAACCGGTTTCATTTTGAGGTTTCACTCTGTTTTCTCCTATAGGGATACATGTATTTGGAACTCTAAATAAAACACGGTTTGTGCTAGCTCTTTGAAACTTGACACAATAAAGCAGTTTCAAGTTCTATCTCTATGGTTTGTTTGCTGTTGATGTAGCCCTAAGCAGAGTCTGGCGAGAATCACTTTCATGGAAAGGGCCTGCCAAGCTTCCAAAAAACTACGAGTTGCCTGATATCTCAGCACACACTTT
>NW_027522860.1:0-73594 GCF_052094955.1 Ictidomys tridecemlineatus | reverse complement strand
AAGGACCATTACAAAGAGCAGAGTTTGGAGACTGCGGTACAGAAGGACTGTTGCAGAGAGCAGATCTTGGAGACTGGGGAGAAGAAGGACTGTTGCAGAGGTTGGAGACTCGGGTGGAGAGGGAATGTTTAAGAGAACAGAGTTTGGAAACTGTAGTGCAGAAGGATCTTACAAAGAGAAGAGTTTGGAGACTGTGTTGCAGAAGGACTGTTGCAGAGAGCAGACGTTGAAGAGTGGGGTCCAGAAGGATCGTTGTAGAGAGCAGTGTTTTGAGACTGGGGTGCAGAAGGACTGTTCCAGAGAGCAGATGTTGAAGACTGGGGTGCAACAGGACTGTGGCAGAGAGCAGATTTAAGAGACTGGGGTGCAGAAGGACTGTTACACAGAGCAGAGTTTGGAGACTGAGGTGCAGACGGACTGTCACAGAGAGCAGAGTTTGGAGACTGGGGTGCAGAAGGACTGTTACAGAGAGCAGAGGTAGGAGACTGGGGTTCAGAACGACTGTTACAGAGAGCAGAGTTTGGAGACTGGGTGGCAGAAGTCCTGGTACAGAGAGCAGTGTTTGGAGACTGTTGTGCAGAAGGACTGTTACAGAGTGCAGAGTTTAAAGACTGGGTTGCAGAAGGATCTTACAGAGAGCAGAGTTTGGAGACTGAGGTGCAGAAAGACAAATGCAGAGAGCAAATGTTGGAGACTGGGGTGCAGAAGGGCTGTTGCATAGAGCAGAGGTTAGAGACTTGTGTACAGAAGGACTCTTTCAGAGAGGAGATGATTGAGACTGGGGTGCAGAACGCCTGTTACAGAGAGCAGAGTTCGGAGAAGGCGTGCAGAAGGACTGTTACAGAGAGCAGATTTGGAGATTGGTTTGAAAAAGTATCTTACACAGAGTAGAGGTTGGAGACTGAGATGCAGAAGGACTGTTACAGAGAGCAAACGTTGGATACTGAGGTGCAGAAGGACTATTGCAGAGAGCAGAAATTGAAGACTGAGGTGCAGAAGGACTGTTACAGAGAGCAGAGGTTAGAACCTGAGGTGCAGAAGGACTGATACAGAAAGCAGAGTTTGGAGACTGGGGTTCAGAAGGACCATTACAGGGAGCAGAGGTTGGGGATTGCGGTGCAGAAGAACTGTTACAGAGAGCAGAGTTGAGAGACTGGGGTGCAGAAGGACTGTTGCATAGAACAGAGTTTGGCGACTGAGGTGCAGAATGGCTGCTACAGGAGAAGAGTTTGGAGACTAGGATGCAGAAGGACTGTTGCAAAGTACAGAGTTTGGAAACTGGGGTAGAGAAGGACCGCTGCACAGAGCAGATGTTGGAGATTTGGATGCAGAAGGCCTGTTAAAGAGAGAAAATTTTTGGAGACTGGGGTGCATAAGGACAGTTACAGGAAGCAGAGTTTGGAGACTGGGTAGTAGAAGGATCTTACAGAGAGCAGATGTTGGAGAAATGACGTGCAGAAGGAGTGTTACAGAGAGCAAAGGTTGGAGACTGGGGTTCAGAAGGACTGTTACAGAGAGTAGAGTTTAGAGACTTGGGTGCAGAAGGATCTTTCAGAGAGCTGAGGTTGGGGACTGGGTTACAGAAGCACTGTTGCAGAGAGTAGTGTTTGGAGACTTGGGTGCAGAAGGATCATTGCAGAGAGAAGAGGTTGGAGTCTGTGGTTTAGAAGGATTGTTGCAGAGAGCAGAGTTTGGAGACTGAGGCGCAGAAGGACTGTTACAGAGAGCAGATTTGGAGACTGGGGTGCAAGACTGATACAGAAATCAGATGTTGGAGCCTGGGGTGCAGAATGATTGTTGCAGACAGCAGAGGTTGGAGACTGGGTTTCAGAAGGACTGTTGCAGAAAGCAGAATTTGGAGACTTAGGTGCAGAAGAATTGTTACAGAGAGCAGAGGTTGAAGGACTGAGATGCAGAAGGACTGTTACAGAGAACAGAGTTTGAAGACTGGGGTGCAGAAGGATCGTGGAAGAGAGCAGATTTTGGAGACTGGGGTGCAAGACTGATACATAAATCAGTTGTTGGAGACTGGGGTGCAGAATGATTGCTGCAGAGAGAAGAGTTTGAAGTCTGTGGTTTAGAAGGATCGTTGCACGAAGCAGAGGTTGGAGACTGGGTTGCAGAATGACTGTTGCAGAGAGCAGAATTATGAGAATTAGGTGAAGAAGGTTTGTTAAAGAGAGAAAAGTTGGAGACTGGGGTGCATAATGACTGATTACAGGAAGCAGAGTTTGGAGACTGGGTAGTAGAAGGATCTTACAGAGAGCAGATGTTGGAGAATGATGTGTAGAAGGAGTGTTACATAGAACAGAGTTTGGAGACTGGGGTGCAGAAGGATCGTTGCAGAGAGCAGAGTCTTCAGACTGAGGTGCAGAAGGACTATTGCAGACAGCTGATGTTGGAGACTTGGGTTCAGAAAGACTGTTGCAGAGAAGAGAGGTTGGACACTTGGGTGCAGAAGGATCGTACCAGGGAGCAGAGGTTGTAGACTCGGGTGCAGAAGGCTTGTTACAGAGAGTATAATTTGGAGAAGGGGTGCAGTAGGACTGTTACAGAGAGAGGAGTTCGGGGATTGGGTTGCAGAAGGATCTTACAGACAGCAGATATTGGAAATTGAGGTGCAAAACGACTGTTACAGATAGTAGAGGTTGGAGACTGAGGTGCAGAAAGACCAATGCAGAGAGCAGAGTTTGGAGACTAAGGTGCAGAAGGACTGTTGAAGAGCAGAGGGTGGAGACTTGGATGTAGAAGGACTGTTGCAGAGAGCAGAGGTTGTAGATTAGGGTGCACTACGTCTGTTGAAATGAGCAGAATTTCAAGACTGAAGTTCATAAGTGCTGTTACAGAGAGCCGAGGTTGGAGTCTTGAGTGCAGAAGGACTGATACAGAAAGCAGAGTTTGGAGTCTGGGGTGCAAGAGGACAGTTACAGAGAGCAAAGGTTGGAGACTGCAGTACAGAAGGACTGTTACACAGAGCAGAATTTGGAGAGTGGGGGGCAGAAGGACAGTTACAGAGAGCACAGTTTTGAGACTGGGTGAAGAATAAATGTTGCAGAGAGCATAGTTTGGAGACTGGGGTGCACAAGACTTTTGCAGGTAGCAGAAGTTGGAGCCTGAGGTGCATAAGGACAGTTGCAGAGAGCAGAGTATGGAGAATGCGGTACAGAAAGACTGTTACAGAGAGTAGAGGTTGGAGCCTGGGGTGCAGAAGGAATGTCACAGAGAGTAGAGTTTGGAAACTGGGTTGCAGAAGAATCCTATAGAGACCAGAGCTTGTAGACAGTGGTGCAGAAGGACTGATGCAGAGAGCAGACGTTGGAGACTGGGGTGCAGAAGGATCATTGCAGAGATTAGAGGTTTGAGACTTGGGTGTAGAAGGACTGTTGCAGAGAGCAGAGTATGAGACTGGGGTGCAGAAGGACTGTTGAAGAGAGCAGAGGTTGGAGACTGAGGTGCAGAAGAACTGTTACAGAGAGCAGAGGTTGGATACTGGGGTGCAGAAGAACTGATACAGAAAGCAGAGTGTGGAGACTGGGGTGTAGAAGAATCCTATAGAGACCAGAGCTTGTAGACTGTGGTGCAGAAGGACTGATGCAGAGAGCACACGTTGAAGACTGCGTGCAGAAGGATCATTGCAGAGATTAGAGGTTAGAAACTTCGGTGTAGAAGGACGTTGCAGAGAGCAGAGATCTGAGACTGGGGTGCAGAAGGACTGTTAAAGAGAGCAGAGGTTGGAGACTGACGTGCAGAAGAACTTTTACAGAGAGCACAGGTTGGAAACTGGGGTGCAGAAGAACTGATACAGAAAGCAGAGTGTGAAGACTGGGGTGTAGAACTTTTTAAAGAGCAGAGGTTGGAGACTGGGGTGGGAAGGAATGTTGTAGAGAGCAGATGTTGGAGACTGAGGTGCAGAAAGACTGTTACAGAGAGCAGAGGTTGAAGCCTGTGTGCAGAAAGACTGATACAGAAAGCAGAGTTTGGAGACTGGGTTGCAGAAGGAACCGGTACAGTGAGAAGATTTTGGAAAGTGCAGTACAGAATGTCTGTTACAGAGAGTAGATTTGGAGACTAGGTTTAGAAGGACTGTTGAAGAGATCACATGTAGGAGACTTGGGTGCAGAAGGACTGTTGCAGAGAGGAGGTTGGAAACTGGAGTGCAGAAGAAATATTGCAAGGAGGAGAGGTTCAAGATTGGGGTGCAGAGACTGTGGCAGAGAGCAGATGTTGGAGACTGGGGTGAAAAAAGACTTTTGCAGAGAGAAGAATTTGGAGACTGAGGTGCAGAAGGACTGTAACAAAGAGCAGAGGATAGAGACTTGAGTGAAGAAGACTGATAAAGAAAGTAGAGCTTGGAGACTGTGGTGAAGAAGTACCGTTACAGAGAGTAGAGGTTGGAGACTGGGGTGCAGAATAACTGTTGTAGAGAACAGAGGTTGGAGACTGGAGAGCAGAAGGACCATTGCAGAAAGCAGATTTTGCAGACTGGGTTTCAAAGGATCTTACAGAGACCAGAGGTTGGAGTGTGAGGTGCAGAAGAATGTTACAGAGAGCAATGTTTGGATTCTGGGTTTCAGAAAAACTGATACAGAAAGCAGAGTTTGGAGACTGGGGTGCAGAAGAACCATTACAGAGAGCAGAGTTTTTAGACTGCAGTACACAAAGTCTGTTGCAGAGAGAAGATTTGGAGACTGGGTTTCAGAAGGAGTGTTGCAGAGAGCAAGGTTGAAGACTGGGGTGCAGAAGGGATATTGCAGAGAGAAGAGGTTGCAGAGTGAGGTGCAGAAGGACGGTAAATGAGAGCAGAGTTTGAAGACTTTAGTGCAGAAGGACTGATACAGAAAGTGAGGTGGGAGACTGGGTTGAAGAAGGACGCTTACAGAGAACAAAGGTTGAAGACTGTGGTACAGAAGAACTGTTTGGAGAACTGAGTTTGGAGACTGGGGTGCAGAAGGACCGTTGCACATTGCAGAGGTTGGAGATTTGGGTGTAGAAGGCCTGTTAAAGAGAGAAAATTTGGAGACTGGGGTGCACAAGGACTGTTACAGTGAGCGGAGTTTGGAGACTGGGTAGTAGAAGGATCTTACAGAGAGCAGAGGTTTGAGACTGACGTTCAGAAGGAGTGTTACATAGAACAGAGTATGGAGACTGGGGTGCAGAAGGATCGTTGCAGAGAGCAAATTATTCAGACTGAAGGTACAGAAGGACTATTGCAGACAGCTGATGATCGAGACTGGGGTGCAGAAAGACTGTTGCAGAGAGAAGAGGTTGGAGTCTTGGCGTGCAGAATGATCATTCCAGAGAGCAGAGATTGTAGACTGGGGTGCAGAACGCCTGTTACAGATTGCAGAATTTGAAAAAGGGGTGCAGTAGGACTGTTACAGAGAGCAGGGTTTGGGGATTGGGTTGCAGTAGGATCATACAGACAACAGAGTTTGGAGGACTGAGGTGCAGAAGGACTGTTACAGAGAGTAGAGTTTGGAGACTGAGGTGCAGAAAGACCAATGCAGAGAGCAGAGTTTGGAGAGAGAGGTACAGAAAGACTGTATAAGAGCAGAGGTTGGAGACTTGGGTGTAGAAGGACTGTTGCAGAGAGCAGAGGTTGTAGATTGGGGTGCAGAAGGACTGTTGCAGAGAGCTGAATTTAAAGACTAAGGTTCGTAAGGACTGCTACAGAGAGCAGAGTTTGGAGACTTGGGTGAAGAAATACTGATACAGAAAGCAGAGTTTGGAGTCTAAGGTGCAAGAGGACATTACAGAGAGCAAAGTTTGGAGACTGCAGTACAGAAAGACTGTTACACAGAGCAGAGGTTGGAGAGTGGGGTGCAGAAGGACAGTTACAAAGAGCACAGTTTTGAGACTGGGGTGAAGAAGGAATGTTTCAGAGAGCAGACCTTGGAGACTGGGGTGCAGAAGGTCTCTTTAAGAGAGCAGATTTTAGATACTGGGGTGCAGAAGGACCCTTACAGAGAACAGAGGTTGGATACTGTGGTACAGGAGGACTGTTACAGGGATCAGAGTTGGATACTGGGGTGCAGATAACTGATGTAGAGAACAGAGTTTAGAGAGTGGGGTGCAGATGGACCATTGCAGATAGCAGAGGTTGGAGACTGGGTTTTAAGAAGGATCATACAGAGAGCAGAGTTTGGACACTGAGGTGCAGAAGCACTGTTGCAGAGAGCAGAGATTGGCGACTGAGGCACAGTAGGACTGTTGCAGAGAGCAGAGTTTAAAGTCTGAGGTTCAGAAGGACTGTTACAGAGAGCAGAGTTTAGAGACGGGATGCAGAAGGACTGATACAGAAATCAGATTTTGGAGACTGGGGTGCACAAGAACCGTTACAGAGAGCACAAGTTGGAGACTGCAGTACAGAAGAACGGTTACAGAGATAAATGGTTGGAGACTGGCGTCGTAAAGGACTTTTGCAGAGAGCAGATTTTGGAGACTGGGGTGAAGAAGGACTGTTGCAGCGAGCAGAGGTTTAAGACTGGGGTGCAGCAGGACTCTTGCAGAGAGCAGAGGTGGCAGAGTGAGGTGCAGAAGCACTGATACAGAGAGCAGAGTTTGGAGACTGTGGTGCAGAAGGACTGATACAGAAAGCAGAGGTTGCAGAATGAGGTGCAGAAGGACCCTTACAGAGAGCAGAGTTTGGAGACTGATGTGCAGAAGGACTGTTACAGAGAGCAGAGGTTGGAGACTGGGGTGGAGAAGGAATGTTGCAGAGTGCAGTGTTCGAAGACTGGGTTGCAGAAGGACTGTTGCAGAGAGCAGAGGTTGGAGACTGGGGTGGAGAAGGGCTGTTACAGAGAGCAGAGGTTGGAGACTTGGGTGTAGAAGGACTGAAACAGAAAGCCGAGGTTGAAGACTGGGGTGCAGAAGGACTGTTGCAAAGAGCAGAGGTTGGAGACTGGGGTTGATAAGGACTGTTGTAGAGAGCAGATGTTGGAGACTGGGGTGCAGAATTACTATTGCACAGAGCAGAGGTTGGAAACTGGGGTGCAGTAGGACTATTGCAGAGAGCAGAGGTTGCA
Organism: Ictidomys tridecemlineatus; assembly: GCF_052094955.1. NCBI lineage: Eukaryota > Metazoa > Chordata > Mammalia > Rodentia > Sciuridae > Ictidomys > Ictidomys tridecemlineatus. Next base: position 66,566 of record NW_027522860.1, on the reverse strand, counting down.
GACTAAGGTGAAGAAGGACTGTTAAAGTGAACAGAGTATGGAGATTGTGGTGCAGAATGATTGTTACAAATAGCAGATTTTGGAGAATGGGGTGAAGAATTATCATAGAGAGAGCAGAGGTTGGAGAGTGGGGTGCAGAAAAAGCTTTGCAGAGAGCAGAGGTTGGAGATGAGGTGCAGAAGGACTGTTATAGAGAGCAGAGTTTGGAGACTGGTGTGCAGAAGGACTGTTACAAAGAGCAGAGTTAGGAGACTGGGTGGCAGAATGATCTTCCAGAGAGTAGAGTTTGGAGACTGAGGTGCAGAAGGAGTGTTACAGAGAGCAGTGGTTGAATACTGGGGTCAGAAGGATCATGCAGAGAGCAGAGGTTTCAGACTGAGATGTAGAAGGACTGTTACATACAGCAGAGGTTGGAGACTGAGGTGCAGAAGGAGTGTTACAGGGAGCAGATTTTAAAGACTGTGTTGCAGAAGGATCTTACATAGAGCAGAGTTTGGAGATTGAGGTGCAAGGGATTGTTGCAGAGAGCAGATTTTACAGACTAAGATGCAGAAGGACTGTTGCAGAGAGCAGAGTTTGGAGACTGAGGTGCTGAAGGATTGTAATAGAGAGCAGAGTTTTGAGACTGTTTTGCAGAAGGACTGTTACAGAGAACAGAGTTTTGAGTCTGGGTTTCAGAAGGATCTTACAGAGAGCATATGGTGGAGACTGAGGTGCAGAAGAACAGTTGCAGAGAGCAGAGTTTGGAGAATAGGTTACAGAAGGACTGTTGCAGAGAGTAGATATTGGATACTGTTCTTCAGAAAGACTGTTTCAAAGAGCAGAGGTTGGAAAATGGGATGCAGAAGAACTTTTGCAAAGAGCAGAGGTTGAAGACTGAGGTGCAAAAGTACTGTTGCAGAGAGCAGAGGTTGGAGACTTTTGTGAAGAAGGACTGATAAAGAAAGCAGAGGTTGGAGACTGGGGAGTAAAAAGACCTTTATGGAGAGCAGAGTTATGAGACATCGGTACAGAAGGACTGTTCCAGAGACCAGAGTTTCGATATTAGAGAGCAGAAGGACTGTTGCAGAGAACGGAGTTTGGAGACTGGGGTGCAGCTGGACTGTTGCAGAAAGCAGAGGTTGGAGACTAGGGTTCAGAAGTAATTTTACAGAGAGCAGAGTTTGGAAACTGGGGTGCAGAAGGATCTTACAGAGAGCAGAGGTTGCAGATTGATGTGCAGTAGGATTCTCACAGAGAGCAGAGTTTGGAGACTGAGGTGCAGAAGGACTGATGAAGAGATCAGATGTTTGTAACTAGAGTGCAGACGGACTGTTGCAGAGAGCAGAGGTTGGAGACTGGGGTGCAGAAGGACTGTTGCAGAGAGCAGAGTTTGGAGACTGAGGTGCAGAAGGACTGTAACAGAGAGAAGAGGTTTGAGACTGTGCTGCCGAAGGACTTTTACAGAGAGCAGAGTTTGAAGACTCTCACAGTGAGCAGAGGTTGGAGACTGAGGTTCAGGTGGACTGTTACAGAGAGCAGTGGTTGGAGACTGGGGTGCAGAAGGATCTTGGAGAGCAGAGGTTTCAGATTGAGGTGCAGATACACTGTTACATAGAGCAGAGGATGGAGGCTGTGGTGTAGAAGGACTTTAAAAGAGAGCAGAGTTACGAGACTGAGGTTCAGAAAAACTGTTACAGAAAGCAAAGTTTTGAAATTGGGGTGCAGAAGGACCATTACAGAGAGCAAAGTTTGTAGACTGCGGTATAGCAGGACTGTTACAGAGAGCAGAAATTGGAGACTGGGGTCCAGAATTACTGTTACAGAGAGCAAAGGTTGCAGACTGTGCTGCAGAAGGATCTTGGAAAGCAGAGGATTCAGACTGAGGTGCAGAAGGACTGTTACAGAGAGCAGAGGTTGGAGAGTTTTTTGTAGAAAGACTGATACAGAGAGTAGAGGTTGAAGACTGGGGTTCAGAAAGACTGATACAGAAAGCAGAGGTCGGAGACTGGGGTGCAGAAGGACCTTTACAGAGAGCAGAGGTTGGAGACTGCGTTACTTAAGGACTGTTACAGAGAGCAGATATTGGAGACTGGGGAGAAGAAAGACTGTTGCAGAGGACAGATGATGGAGACTGGGGTGCCCCAGGACACTTGCAGAAAGCAGAGGTTGGAGCCTGGGGTGGAGAAGGAATGTTAGAGAGAGCAGAGTTTGGAACCTGGAGTTCAGAAAGATCTTACAGAGATCAGACTTTGCAGACTGTGGTTCAGAAAGACTGTTGCAGAGGTCAGAAATTGGAGACTGGGGTCCATAAAAATCGTTGCAGAGAGGGGAGTTTGGAGACTGTGGTTCAGAAGGACTGTTGCAGAGAGCAGATGTTGAAGACTGGGATGCAGATGGTTCTTACAGAGAGCAGAGGTTGGAGACTGTGGTGCAAAAGGACTGTTGCAGAGAGGAGAGGTTGGTGACTGGTGTTGAGAAGAATCGTTGCAGAGAGAAGAGGTTGGAGACTGCGGTGCAGAAGGCCTGTTACAGTGAGCCGAGGATGGAGAATGGGTTTCAGAGATACTGTTACAGTGATCAGAGATTGGAGACTGTTGTGCAGAAGGACTCAGCCAGAGTGCAGAGTTTAAAAACTTGGTTGCAGAAGGATCTTAAAGAGAGCAGAGGTTGGAGACTGAGGTGCAGGAGGACTGTTACAGAGAGTAGTGGTTGGAGACTGGGGAGCAGATCGTGCAGAGACCAGAGGTTTCATACTGAGGTGCACAAAAACTGTTACAGAGAGCAGAGGTTGGAGACTGAGGTGCAAAAGGACTGGTACAGAAAGCAGAGTTTGGAGACTGAGGTGCAGAAGAACTGCTACAGAGCAGAGGTTGCAAATTAGGGTTCAGAAAGACCAATACCGAGACCAGAGTTTGGAAACTGAGGTATAGAAGGACTGTAACAGACAGCAGATTTTTAAGACTGAGGTGCAGAAGGACTATTAAAGAGTGCAGATGTTGGAGACTGTGGTGAAGAAGGACTCTTACAGAGAGCAGATATTGGGGACTGGGGTGGAGAAAGAATGTTACAGAGAGCAGAGTTTGGAAACTGGGGAGCAGAAGGATCTTACAGAGAGCAGAGGATGGAGATTGATGTGCAGTAGGATTCTCACAGAGGGCAGAGTTTGGAGACTGGGGATCAGAAGAAGTGATAGAGAAAGCAGAGATTGGAGTTTGTGGTGAAGAAAGACGGTAACAGAGAGCAGAGGTTGGAGACTGCAGAACAGAAAGACTGTTAAAGAGAGCAGAGGTGGAGACTACGGTGCAGAAGGACTGTGGCAGAGAGCAGATGTCGGTAACTAGGGTGCACAAGGACTGTTGCAGAGAGCAGAGATTGGAGACTGGGGTGCAGTAGCACTGTTGCAGAAGTAGAGGTTGGAAACTAAGGTGCAGAAGGACTGTTACAGAGAGAAGAGTTTGGAGACTGTCGTGCTGAAGGACTGAAACAGAAAGCAGAGGTTGGAGACTGGGGTGCATAAGGACTGTTACAGAGAGCAGATGTCAAAGACTGGTTTGCAAAAGGACTGATAAAGAGAGCAGAGGTTAGAGATTAGGGTGCTGAAGGACTGTTGCCGAGAGCAGAATTTTGAGAGTGGGATGGTGAAGAATTGTTGCAGAGAGAAGATTTTGGAGACTGGGGTTCAGAAGGACTATTGCAGAGAGCACATTTTGGAGACTGGGGTGCAGAAGGACTGTTTAAGAGAGCAGTGGTGGAAGACTAGGGTGCAGACGGATTGTTACAGAGAGCAGAGTTCTGAGACTGGAGTGCATAAGGATCATACAGAGAGCAGAGGTTGGAGACTGGGGTGTAGAAGGACTCTTGTGGAGAGCACAGGTTGGAGACTGGGGTGGAGAAGAATCGTTGAAGAGCGAAGAGTTTGGAGACTGAGGTTTAGAAGGCCTGTTACAGAGAGCAGAGGTTCGAGACTGGGTTTCAGAATTCCTGTTATAGAAAGCAGATGTTGGATCCTGTTGTGAAGAAGGACTGTTGCAGAGATCAGAGTTTGGAGACTGGGTTGCAGAAGGGTCTTACAGAGAGCAGAGGTAGGAGTCTGAGGTGCAGAAGGACTGTTACAGAGACCAGTGTTTGGAGAGTGGGGTAATCAAGTATCTTACAGAGAGCAGATTTTTGAGTCTGAGGTGCAGAAGGACTGTTACAGAGAGCAGAGGTTGGATACTGAGCTGTAGAAGGACTGTTACAGAGAGAAGAGTTAGGAGACTGGGGTGCAGAAGGTTCGTTGCAGACAGCAGAGTTTTCAGACTCAGGTGAAGAAGAACTGTTGCTGAGAGCAGAGGTTTGAGACTTGGGATTAGAAGGACTTTTACAGAGTGGAGAGTTTGGAGACTGAGGTGCAGAAGGACTGATTCAGAACACAGAGGATGGAAATTGGGGTGTAGAAGGACCGTTACAGAGAGAAGAGTTTGGAGTCTACGGTACAGAATGACTGTTACAGAGAGCAGATCTCGGAGACTGGGGAGCAGAAGGACTGTTGTAAAGGACAGAGGTTGGATGCTGTGGTGGAGAAGGAATGTTACAGAGACCAGAGTTTTGAAACTAGAGTGCAGAAAGATCTTAAACTTAGCAGAGGTTGGAGACTTTGTTGCACAAGGACTGTTGCAGAGAACAGACGTTGGAGACTGGGGCCAAGAAGGATCGTTGCAGAGAGCAGACTTTAGAGACTTCGCTGCAGAAGGACTGTTGCAGAGAGCAGATTTTAGAGACTGGGGTGCAGATGGACTGTTACAGAGAGCAGAGGTTGGAGACTGAGGTGCAGAAGGACAGATACACAAAGCAGAGTTCGGAGACTGGTGTTCAGAAGGACTGTTACAGAGAGCAGAGTTTGGAGACTCAGGTTCAGAAGGACTGTTACAGGAAGCAGAGTTTGGAAATTGGGATGCAGAAGGACCGTTACAGAGAGCAGAGGTTGGAGACTGCGGTATAGGACTGTTACCGAGAGCAGAGGTTAGAGACTGGGGTGCAGAACGACTCTTACATAGAGCACAGGTTGGAGACTGAGGTGCAGAAGGATCGATAGAGAACAGAAGTTGAAAACTGGGGTTCAGACAGACTTATACAGAAAGCAGAGTTTGGAGATTGGAGTGTAGAAAAACCGTTATGGAGAGCAGAGTTTGGAGATTGCGGTACAGAAGGACTGTTACAGAGAGCAGATCTCGGAGACTGGGGAGCAGAATGACTATTGCAAAGGACAGAGGTTTGAGACTCGGGTTGAAGAGAGATGTTACAGAGAACAGAGTTTGGAGACTGGTTTTCAGAAGAATCTTACAGAGAGCAGAGTTTGGAAACTGAAGTGCAGAAGGATCTTACAGAGAGCAGAGGTTGGAGACTGTGGTGCAGAAGGACTGTTGCAGAGAGCAGAGGATGGAGACTGGGGTCCAGAAAGATCGTTGCAGAGAGCAGAGGCTGGAGACTGGGGTGCAAAAGGACTTTTGCAGAGAGCAGAGGTTGGAGACTGGAGTGCAGAAGGACTGTTAGAGTGAGCAGAGGTTGGAGACTGAGGTGCAGAAGGAATGTTACAGAGAGCAGAGTTTGGAGACTGGGCTGCAGAAGGACTGTTGCAGAGAGCAGAGGTTGGAGACTGGGGTTCAGATGGATCTTACAGAGAGCAGAGGTTGAAGACTGGGGTTAAAAAGGACTGTTGCAGAGAGCAGATGTTGGATACTGTGGTGGAGAAGAATCGATGTAGAGAGAAGAGGTTGCAGACTGGGGTGCAGAACGCCTGTTATATAGAGCAGAGGTTGGAGACTGGCTTGTAGAAGTCCTGTTACAGAGAGCAGAGTTTGGAGACTGTTGTGCAGAAGGACTGTTACAGACTGCAGATTTTAAAGACTGGGTTCTAGAAGGATCTTACAGAGAGCAGACGTTTGAAAATGATGTGCATAAGGACTGTTACAGAGAGGAGATGTTGGAGACTGAGGTGCAGAAGGACTGTTACAGAAAGCAGTTTTTGGATACTGGGTTACTGAAGTATCTTACAGAGAGCAGAGGTTGGAGACTGAGTTGCAGGCGCACTGTTACAGAGAGTAGTGGTTGGAGACTGGGGTGCAAAAGGATCCTGCAGAGAGCAGAGATTTCAGACTGAGGTGTAGAAAGAGTGTTACAGAGAACAGAGGTTGGAGACTGAGGTGTAGAAGGACTGCTACAGAGAGCAGAGTTTGGAGACTCAGGTGGAGAAGGACTGTTACAGGAAGCAGAGTTTGGAAATTGGGGTGCAGAAAGACCATTACAGAGAGCAGAGGTTGGAGACTGCGGTATAGGACTGTTCCCAAGAGCAGAGGTTTGAGACTGAGGTGCAGAAGGACTCTTACTTACAGCACAGGTTGGAGACTGAGGTGCAGAAAGATAGATACAGAGAACAGAGTTTGGAGACTGGGGTTAGGACAGACTGATCCAGAAAGTAGAGGTTTGAGACTGAGATGTAGAAGGACCATTATAAAGAGAAGAGTTTGGAAACTGCGGTACAGAAGGACTGTTACAGAGAGCAGATCTCGGAAACTGGGGAGCAGAAGAACTGTTGCAGAGAACAGAGGTTAGAGACTTGAGTGGAGAAGGAATGTTACAGAGAGAAAAGTTTGGAAACTGGAGTGCAGAAGAATCTTACAGAGAGCAGATTTTGAAGACTGTGGTGCAGAAGGACTGTTACAGAGAGCAGATATTGGAAACTGGGGTGCAGAAAAACTGTTGCAGATAGCAGATTTTAGAGACTGGGGTGCAGAAGGACTGTTAGAGAGAGCAGAGGTAGAAGACTGGGGTGCAGAAGGGTCGTTGCAGAGAGCAGACTTTTCAGAATAAGGTGCAGAAGGACTGTTGCAGAGAGCAGAGGTTGGATAGAGGGGTGCAGAAGGATCTTACAGAGAGCAGAATTTGGAGACTGAGGTGCAGAAAAACATTTGCAGAGGTCAAAGGTTTGAGACTGGGGTGAAGTAGGATCAGGGCAGAGAGCAGAGGTTGGAGACTGGGGTGCAGACGGATCTTGCAGAGAGCAGAGGTGTCAGACTGAGTTTCCAAAAGACTGTTACAGATAGCAGAGGTTGGAGACTGAGGTGTAGAGGACTGTTAAAGAGAGCAGAGTTTGGAGACTGAGGTGCAGAAGCACTGTTACAGACAGCAGAGTTTGGAAATTGGAGTTCAGAAGGACCGTTACAGAGACCAGAGTTTGAAGACTGCGGTATAGAAAAACTGTTAAAGAGAGCAGAGTTTGGAGACGGGGGTGCAGGTGGACTGTTACAGAGAGCAATGGTTAGAGACTGGGGTGCAGAAGGATCTTGCAGAGAGCAGAGGTGTCAGACTGAGGTGCCGAAGGACTGTTACAGAGAGCAGAGTTTGGAAACTTAGCTGTAGAAGGACTGTTACAGAGAGAAGAGTTTGGAGACTGAGGTGCAGATGTACTGCTACAGAAAGCAGAGGTTGGAAATTGGGGTGCAGATGGACCGTTACAGAGACCAAAGTTTGAAAACTGCGGTATAGAAAAACTGTTATAGAAAGCAGAGGTTGGAGACTGGGGTGCAGAAGGAATATTACAAAGACCAGAGGTTGCAGACTGCAGTACAAAAGAAACTGTTACAGAGAGCAGATGTTGGAGACTGGGGAGCAGAAGGACTGTTGCAGAGGACAGATGTTGGAGACTGGGGTGCCGCAGGACACTTGCAGAAAGCAGAGGTTAAAGACTGGGGTGGAGAAAGAATATAACAGAGAGCAGAGTTTGGAAACTAGAGTGCAGGAGGATCTTACAGAGAGCAGATGTTGGAGACTGTGGTGCAGGAGGACTGTGGAAGTGAGCAGAGTTTTGAGACTGTGGTGCAGAAAGACTGTTGCAGAGAGCAGATGTCTGAGACTGGGATCCAGCGGGACTGTTGCAGAGAGCAGAGGTTGGAGACTGAGGTGCAAGAGTATTGGTGCAGAGAGCAGAGGTTGGAGACTGGTCTTCATAAGAACTGTTACATAGAGTAGACTTTGGAGAGTGGGTTGGAGAAGGATCCTACAGAGAGCAGAGGTTGGAGAATGAGGTGCAGAAGAAATGTTACAGAGAGTAGAGGTTTGAGACGGAGGTGCAGAAAGAACATTTTAGAGTACAGAGCTTGGAGACTGAGGTGCAGAAGAATTGTTATAGAGAGCAGAGGTTGGAGACTGGGGTGCAGAAGGACAGTTGCAGAGAGCAGAGGTTGGAGACTGGGGTGCAGAAGGACCTTTGTAGAGAGTAGACTTTTGAGACTGGGGTGCAGAAGGACTGTTGCAGAGAGCAGAGGTTTGAGACTGAGGTGCAGAAGGAGTCTTACAGATAGCAGAGGTTGGAGACTGGGGTGCAGAAGTACTGATAAAGAAAGCAGAGATTTCAGTCTGGGGTGCAGATAGACCGTTGCAGAGAGCAGAGGTTGGATACTGCAGTACAGGAGGACTGTTACAGAGAGCAGAGGTTGGAGAGTGGTCTGAAGAAGGACTGCAGCAGAGAGCAGATGTTGGTAACTAAAGTGCAGAAAGACTGTTGCAGAGAGCAGAGTTTTCAGACTGGGGTACAGAAGGACTGTTGCGGAGAGCAGATTTGAAGACTGGGTTGCAGAAGGATTGTTACAGAGAGCAAAGGTTCGAAACAGGAGTGCAGAAGGATCTTACAGAGATTAAAATTTGGAGACTGAGGTGCAGAAAGACTGTGTTAGAGATCAAAGGTTGGAGACTGGGGTTAAGTAGGATCATTGCAGAGAGAAATGTTTGGAGACTGGGGTGCAGAAGGACCGTTGCAAAGAGCAAAGTTTGGAGACTGAGGTGCAGAAGGATTGATAGAAAGCAAAGCTAGGATACTGGGGTGCAGAAAGAATGTTGCAGAGAGCAGAAGGTGGAGACTGAGGTGCAGAAGGACTTTTGCAGAGAGCAGAGGTTTGAAACTGGGGTGCAGAAGGACTCTTACAGAGAGCAGAGGTTGGTGACTGAGGTGTATAAGTTTCGTTGCAGTGAGCAGAGTTTTCAGACTGAGGTGCAGAAGGAGTGTTACAGAGAGCACAGATGGAGACTGTGGTTCAGAAGAAATGTTGCAGAGAGCAGAAGGTGGAGACTACGGTGCAGAAGGACTTTTTCAGAGAGCAGAGGTTGGAAACTGGGGTGCAGAAAAATTGATACTGAAAGCAGACTTTGGAGACAGGGGTGCAGAAGAACCGTTAGAGAGATCAAAGGTTGGAGACTGGGGTGCAGAAGGACCGTTGCAAAGAGCAAAGTTTGGAGACTGAGGTGCAGAAGGATTGTTAGAAAGCAGAGCTAGGATACTGGGGTGCAGAAGGAATGTTGCAGAGAGCAGAAGGTGGAGACTGAGGTGCAGAAGGATTGTTAGAAATCAGAGCTAGAATACTGGGGTGCAGAAGGAATGTTGCAGAGAGCAGAAGGTGGAGACTGAGGTGCAGAAGGACTTTTGCAGAGAGCAGAGGTTTGAAACTGGGGTGCAGAAGAACTGTTACAGATAGCAGAGTTTGGAGACTGGGGTGCAGAATAACTGATATGGAAAAAAGTGTTTTGAACCTGGTGTGCAGAAGAACTGTTGCAGAGAACAGAGGTTGGATTCTGGGGTTCAGTAGGACCGTTGCAGAGAGCAGAGGTTGGAGTATTACGTGCAGAAGGACTGTTATAGAGAGCAAAGTTTGGAAACCGGGGTGAAGAAGGATCTTACAGAGAGCAGAGTTCAGAGACTGGGGTGTAGAAGGACTGTTGCAGAGAGCAGAGGTTGGAGACTGAGGTGCAGAAGGATCATTGCAGAGAGAAGAGGTTGGAGACTGGGGTGCATTAGGCCTGTTACAGAGAGCAGAGTTTGGAGACTGGGGTGAATAAGACCTGGTAAAGAGAAGAGGTTGAAGACTTTTGTGCAGAAGGATTGTTACAGATAACACAGATTGGAGACTGGGGTGCAGAAGAATCGTTGCAGATATCAGAGGTTTCAGACTGAGGCTTAGAATGACTGTTACAGAGAGCAGAGTTTGGAATCTGAGTTGGAGAAGGACTGTTTCAGAGAGCAGATATTTGATCCTGGGGTGCTGAAGGATCGTTACAGAGAGCACAGTTTGGACACTGGGGTGAAGAAGGCCTGTTACAGAGAGCAGAGGTTGAAGACTGAGGTGCAGAAGGCCTGTTACAGAGTGCAGAGGTTGGAGAATGGGATGCAAAAGGATTGTTAAAGAGAGCAGAGGTTGAATACTGGGGTGCAGAAAGACAATTACAAAGAGCAAATGTTGGAGACGGAGGTGCAGAAGGACTTTTAAAGAGAACACAGTTTGGATAATGGGGTCCAGAAAGACTGTTACAGAGAGCAGAGTTTTGAGACTGATGTGCAGAAGGATTGTTGCAGAGAGAAAAGGTTGGAGACTGGGGTGCAGAAAACCTGTTAGAGAGAGCAGAGTTTTGAGACTGGGGTGCAGAAGACCTTGTACAGAGAGCAGAGGTTGGAGACTGGGGTGCAGAAGGATTGGTACAGATAGCACAATTTGGAGACTGGGGTGCAGAATTATCATTGCAGAGAGCAGAGGTTTCAGACTGAGGCTTAGAAATACTGTTACAGAGAGCAGAGGTTGAAATCTTAGGTGCAGAAGGACTGTTACAGAAAGCAGAGGTTGGCAATTGGAGTGCAGATGGACCAATATAAAGAGAAGAGTTTGGAGACTGGGGTTCAAAAAACCTGTTACAGAGAGCAGAGTTTGGAAACTGGGGTGCAGAAGACGTTGTACAGAGAGCAGACGTTAAAAAAATGAGATACAGAAAGATTGTTATAGAGAGCAGAGGTTTGAGACTGGGGTGCAGAGGACTATTACAGAGAGCGAAGTTTGGAGACTGAGGTGAAGAAGGACTTATACGGAGAGCAGAGGTTGGATGCTGAAGTACAGAAGGACAGTTACAGAGAGCAGAGTTTGGAGACTGAGGCGCAGAAGGATTGTTATAGAGAGCAGAGTTCTGAGACTGAAATGCAGAAGGACTCCTACAGAGAACAGAGATTGGAGACTGGGGTGAAGAAGGATCATTGCAGAGACCAGAGGTTTGAGACTGAGGGGCAGAAGGATCGTTGCAGAGAGCAGAGGTTTCAGACTGTGATGCAGAAAGATCGTTACAGAGAGCAGAGGTTGGAGACTGGGGTGCAGAAGGACAGTTACAGAGAGCACAGATGGAGACTGGGATGCAAAAGAAATGTTGCAGAGAGTAGAGGTTGGATACTAGGGTGCAGAAGGACTGTTACTGAGAGCCGAAGTTGGAGATTGGGGTGAAGAAGAACTGATACAGAAAGCTGACGTTGGAGACTGGGGTGCAGAAGGACCATTACAGAGAGCAGAGGTTGGAGACTTAGGTGCAGAAGGACTGATGCAAAGAACAGGGGTTGGTGACTGGGGTGCAGAAGAACCGTTGCAGAGAGCAGAGTTTGGAGACTGAGGTGCAGAAGGATTTTTACAGAGAGCAGATGTTGGAGACTGGGGTACAGAAGGCCTGTTACAGAGAGCAGAGTTTTGAGCCTGGGGTGCATAAGCACTGTTACATATAGCACAGTTTCGAAACTGGGTTGCAGAAGGATCTTATAAAGAGCATTATGTAGTCTGAGGTTCAGAAATTTTGTTACAGAGAGCAAAGTTTAGAAACTGGGGTGCAGAACGATTGGTTCAGAGAGCAGAATTTTCAGACTGAGGTGCAGAAGAACTGTTGCACAGAGCAGATGTTGGATCCTGGGGTGCTGAAAAATCGTTGAAGAGAGCACAGGTTGGAGACTGGGGTGCAGAAAGCCTGTTACAGAGAGCAGAGGTTGAAGACTGTGGTGCGGAAGGCCGGTTACAGACAGCAGAGTTTGGAGACTGTGGTGCAGAAAGACTGTTACAGAGAGCAGAGTTGCAAGAATGGGTTGCAGCAGGATCTTACAGACAGGAGATTTTTGAGACGGAGGTGAAGAAGGACTTTTATAGAGAGTAGAGGTTGGAGACTTAAGAGCAGAAGGACTGTTGTATAGAGCAGAGGTTAAAGACTGAGGTCCAGAAAAATTGTTACAGAGATCAGAGGGTGGAGACTGGGGTGCAGAAGGAGTGTAACAGAGAGCAGAGTATGGAGATTGGGGTGCAGAAAAACTGTTACCAAGAGAAGAGGTTGGAAACTGGGGTGCAGAAGGACTGTTGCAGAGAGCAGAGTTTGGAGACTTAGGTGCAGAAGGACTGTTACAAAGAGCAGTGGTCGGAAACTGGGGTGCAGAAGGACAATTGGAGAGAGCAGAAGTTGGAATCTGGCGAGAATAAAGATCGTTGCAGAGAGCAGATGTTAAACACTGGGGTGTAGAAGGACTGTTACAGAGAGCAGAGTTTTAAGAATGGGTTGCAGAAGGATCTTACCGAGAGCAGATTTTGGAGACTGAGGTGCAGAAGGACATTTACAGAGAGTAGAGGTCGGAGACTTAGGAGCAGAAGGACTATTGTAGAGAGCAGAGTTTGGAGACTGAGGACCAGAATGATTTTTACAGAGATCAGGGGGTGGAGACTGGGGTGCAGAAGGAGTGTTACTGAGAGCAGAGTTCGGATATTGGGGTGCAGAAAAACTGTTACCGAGAGCAGAGTTTGAAGACTGGGGTGCAGAAGGATCGCTGGAGAGAGCAGTGGTATGAGACTGGGGTGTAGAAAGACTGTTTCAGAGAGAAGAGGATGGAGAGTGGGGTGCAGAAGGACTGTTGCAGAGAGCAGAGGTTGAAGACTGAGTTGCAGAAGGAGTGTCACAGACAGCAGGGGCTGGAGACTGGGGTGCAGAATAACTGATATGGAAAGTAGAATTTGGAGACTGGGGTGCAAAAGGACCGTTACAGACAGCAGAGGTTGGAGACTGCAGTACAGAAGAACTGTTACATAGAGCAGAGGTTTTACACTGGGGTGCAGAATAACTGATACAGAAAGTAGAGTTTGCAGTCTAGGGTATAAAAAGACTGTTACAGAGAACAGATTTTGTAGACTGGGGTGCAGAAGGACTGTTGTGGAGAACAGAAATTGGAGACAAGGGTGCAGAAGGGCCGTTGCAGAGAGATGAGGTTGGAGACTGAGGGGCAGAAGGCCTGTTACACAGAGCAGAGTTTGGACACTGGGTTGCAGAAGACCTGTTACAGAGAGCAGAGGTTGGAGACTTGGGTGCAGAAGGATTGTTATAGATAGCACAGTTTGGAGACTGGGGTGTAGAAGGATCGATGCAGAGAGCAGAGGTTTCAGACTGATTCTTAGAAGGACTGTTATAGAGAAAAGAGGTTGGAGTCTGAGGTCCAGAAGGACTGTTATAGAAAGCAGAGGTTGGTAATTGGAGTGCAGATGGACCGTTACAAAGAGAAGAGGTTGGAGACTCCCATACAGAAGGACTATTACAGAGAGCAGAGGTCTGAGACTGGGTAGAAGAAGGATCGTTGCAGAGAGCAGAGGAAGGAGACTGAGTTGCAGAAGGACAGTTAGAGAGAGCACAGTTTGAAGAGTGGGGTGCAGAATAAATGTTGCAGAGAGCAGAGTTTGGAGACTTGGGTTCATAAGGACTGATGCAGAGAGCAGAGGTTCGAGACTGGGGTGCAGAAGTATCATTGCAGAGAGCAGAGGTTGGAAACTAAGGTGCAGAAGGATCGTTACACAGAGGAGAATTTGGTTCCTGGGGTGTAAAAGGACTGCAGCAGAGAACAGAGGTTGGAGACTGAGGTCCAAAAGGACTGATACACAGAGCAGAGGTTGGAGACTGGGGTGCAGAAGAACTGATACACAAAGAAGAGGTTGGAGACTGGGCTTAAGAAGGACCATTACAGAGAAAAGAGTTTGGAGACTCCAGAAGAGAAGGACTTTTACAGAGAGCAAAGTTTAGAGACCGTGATGCAGAAGGACTGTTGCAGAGAACAGAGGGTGGAGACTGGGGTGCAGAAGGATCCTTACAGAGAGCAGAGTTTGGAGACTGGGGTGAAGAAGGACCGCTGCACCGAGCAGATGTTGGAGACTGGGGTGCAGAAGGATTGTAAGAGAGAGCAGACTTTGGAGACTGAGGTGCAGAAGGACTTTTACAGAGAGCAGAGGTTGGAGACTGAGGTGCAAAAATATAGTTACGGAGAGCAGAGTTTGGAGACTGAGGTGCAGAAGGACTTATACAGAGAGCAGAAGTTGGATACTGGGGTGCAGAAGGATTCTTACAGAGAGCAGAGGATGGAGACTGGGGTGCAGAAAAAGTGGTTACAGAGAGCAGAACTGTTAAGAGAGCAGACTGGGGTTCAGAATGAACGACTGATACACAAAGCAGAGTTTGGAGACTGGGGTGTGGAACGACCCTTACAGAGAGCACAGTTTGGAGACTGCGGTATAGAAGGACTGTTACAGAGAGCAGAGGTTGGAGACGGGGGTGCAGAAGGACTGTTTCAGAGAACAGAGACTGAAGACTGGGGTGCAGAAGAACTGTTGCAGAGAGCAGATTTTTGAGACTGAGGTGCAGAAGGTTTGTTACAGAGAGCAGAGGTTGGATACTGGGGTGCAGAAGGATCTTACAGAGAGCAGAGGTTGGAGACTGAGGGCAGAAGGACTGTTGCAGAGAGCATAGGTTGGAGACTGAGGTGCAGAATCATTGTTTCAGAGAGAAGAAGTTGGAGACTGGGGTGAAGAAGGCCTGTTACAGAGAGCAGAGGTTGGAGACAGGGGTGCTGAAGGCCTGTTACAGAGAGCAGAGGTTGGAGGCTGGGGTGCAGAAGGACTGTTACAAATAGCAAAGTTTATAGACTGAGGTGCAGAATCATATTATAGAGAGCAGAGTTTGGAGACTGAGGTGCAGAAGGAATGTTACAGAGAGCAGAGTTTTGAGACTGGGTTGCAGAATGATTGTTGAGGAGAGCAGAGTTTTCAGACTTAGGTGCATAAGGACTGTTGCAGAGAGCAGATGTTCGAGAGTGGTGTGCAGAAGGATTCTTTCAGAGAGCAGAACTTGGAGACTGAGGTGCAGAAGGATTCTTGCAGAGAGCAGAGGTTGGAGACTGGGGTGCAGAAGGCGTGTTACAGATATCACAGTTTGGAGACTGTTTTGCAGAAGGATATTATAGAGAGAAGAGTTTGAAGACTGATGTGTAGGAGGACTGTTACAGAGAGCAGAGGTTGGAGACTGGGGTTCAGAATGATGGTTGCAGAGAGCAGAGTTTTCAGACTGAGGTGCAGAAGGAGTGTTGCAGAGAGCAGATGTTCGCGACTGGGGTGCAGAAGCAGTGTTTCAGAGAGCAGAACTTGGAGACTGGGTTGGAGAAGGATTGTTGCAGGGAGCAGAGGTTGGAGACTAGGGTGCAGAAGAACTGGTATAGAGAGCAGAGGTTTTAGACTGGGGTGCAGAAGGCCTGGTACAGAGAGCAGATCTTTGACACTGTTGTGCAGAATGATTGCTGATAGCTGATGAGCCTCCTTCTGGACACTTTCTTTTCCGCACAGTACATCAGGCCCTCTCTCCTAACCCTGCTCTCTTTTGGCTTTATTAGCACCTGTGACTTCCACAGTCACTCTAAGCCATGACTCCCAGGCCTATCTCCTGGGAACCTGTCCCGCTGCCTACTGGAATCTCCTCGGGAGACCCTGTAGGGACCCAGATTCTAGGCCCAACCTCCTTTCCTCCTTTTCTCTCCCCAGACACGCTCCTTCTCATTCTTTTTTATGTTTTAATGAGTGATCCCACTGCCACTCAGCAACCCCACAGACCAGGTCCCCTCTTATGTCCTCGTCACGAGGACTTTAAAGTGCTCCACCCAGGGCTCCTCTTCAGAGCTTTTCCCCAAGCTCCAAATGTCACATCTTCAGTTACCAGATATTTCCTTTTAATCTTGTTTTGGCACCCGATTTTTCTCAGAGACTACATTAAGGTATTTTAACCAAAGCACATGAACTGTAGAGACTATTATGGCTTAGAAATAAGGTATCCCCCCACCAAAAGCTCATGGTCAGCCACAGTAGCAATGTTCAGATGTGAAATGATTAGACTGTGAGACTTGTGACCTAATCGGTGGATCCATCCATTTTGTGGGTTAATTATCTGAAAGGCCCACTGTACTGAGAGAAGTGTGGGCAGGTGGAGTGTGCCTGGGGACATGCCCTGGGGAATCACATCTTGTTCCCTGCGACCTGTCTCCTCCGGTCCCCTCCCCCACCCCAACCTTCTGGCTGCCATGAGCTAGGGACGCTTCCCCCCTTGTTCCCTTCAACCTTGGCGTCCCACCTCATCTCAGGCTGGCAGCAATGGGTCAGCTGGCCCCAGACCAAACCTCCAAGCCAGAAGGCCAGAGTGCATCTCCCCCTCCGGGTTGTTCTGGTCAGGCCTGTGGTAACTGTGGCAACCCTGGACTGACCCAGGGAGTAGGTGTTATGAGTGGATTGGACCCACAACAGTTTCCTAAATCCACAGATACTGTCATTGTCAGAGCTCAAGACATTTTATTCTGCATGGCTTGTTTCCAACCTGCCCTCACCTAGAATGCAGTCTACTAATGATTATTGAGATTCTCCAGCCATCCTGGTCCTGCCCATTTGCACACCACAGCTAGCTCCTAGGCAGCCAGACCCATGGATCTCCTTCTGCCCACTGAGGAGAGAAGACAGATTTTCTGAGGACCCTGTTAGAATTTCACTCTAATTTTTTTTACGGACCACACTCAAAGGGTATGATTCAGGCAATTCTTCAAAATGCGTGTTTGAGAAATCAGACTCACAATGATTTTTGTGATTCTCTCCCAGGCTCCAATAACCACTGCTCTACTCTCTACTTCTCTGAGATCAACTTTTTAGCTTCCACTAAGAAGTGAAAAACTGCTATTTATCTTTATGTGTCTGGCTTATTTCACTTAATATAATGTCTCCCATGAGCTAGTTTTAAATAGAAACTGCACAACAAATTCTTTTATGTCAGATTTAAATTTTATTCTGAAGAGATAATTCGAAATGGTCACATATGTTTATGTAGGAAAATGTTCATTAAAATATTTATAGGACTGGAGATTATCTGAATTTTTAGCCAAAAAGGAGAGATTAAGTTTATGTAAGAGAGATGTAAGCTTATTGATCATTTCAATAGATGCAGAAAAAGCATTTAACAAAATATAGCACCCCTACCTGTCAAAACAGTAGAAACACTAGTGATAGTAGGAACTTTGTAAAAGCATTGTAAAAGCTATCTATGCTAAACGCAAGGCAGCATCATTCTAAGTGGAGAAAGGTTGAAAGCATTCACTCTAAAAACTGGAAAAAGACAGGGTGCCCCCTCTTTCACCACTTCTATTCAACTTCATCCTTGAAATTGCCAGAGCCATTGGACAAAATAAAGAAATTAAAGGTATACAAATAGGTCAAGAAGAATTCAAATCTCACTCTTTGCTGATAGGATCATGTCATCTTCTTAATTTTTTATTAGAGCATAATAGTTATACATAGAAGTTGGGTTGATTTGGAAAAGATCCTATGTGCATGGAATCTGATTTAGTTTATTCAGTCCCCACCCCCCATCTCCCTCCTTTTCCTGCCCCCATTCTCCTTTCTCTACTGATCTTTCTTTGGGTCATTTATCTGTTAATTTCTGACTGGTGCTTTCTACATATACATACACGTGCAGTCCCCTGTGGTAGACTTCCATGTGCACATAACATGATCTGCGTAAGATCTTTCACATTTTCTCCTTTCCCAAACCTCTCCGCCCTCTCATTCTCCTTCTACTCCACTGATCTTCCCTGTATACTTAAGATAGCCAGTCCAACCCCACTTCATCAACTTCTTTCCTCTATTTTGCTCTGGCCCTGATAATTTCAGCATTGTACAGGAATAGTTAACTTCTGCCTTTCCGAACACAGAGATCAAGATTGATGTAAAATTAGAAAAACTCTACATTGGAAAACACTGAAGGTAACACTGACTGCTTCTGCAGATGATGACTCTGATTTGTAAATTTTTTGCTTAACATTTGCAATGAAAATGAACTTCTCCAAAAATCCTATGTTTACATAAAAGAACAACAGGAGACAGAGATTACTGAGACAGTGAAAAATGACTTCACACTATGATGAGGTCGAATGGCTTTCTGTTGGCTTCTAGCAATTCTCTGGTTACTCCAAACCACCATCACCCCTGCAAATGTGTGGGGCTCCATGGGTCTGATTTCCTGAGACCAATCCCACACGTTATCAGTCTCCAGGCTGCTTTTCATTCGATATTATTTGCCATGTTGCTGCAGATTAACAAGCCTGTTTGGGGTGCTCTCAGTTCATTTTCATCATGGTCTCTTTATCTCTGTTTTGTAGCTATGACAACATTGGAAATGAGCAATCAATCATTTGTCACTGAATTCATCTTCTTGAAATTTTCCAAGCACTTCAACCTACAGGGCTGGTTCTTCCTGCTCTTTCTGGTCATTTACCTGAACACTCTCCTGGGGAACATGCTCAGAATAGTGACCACAAGGGTCAGTCCTGCTCTCCCCACTCCAATGTACTTTTTCCTCAGCAATTTGAGCTTTTTGGACGTCTGCTACATATCCACCACCCTCCCAGTACTGCTGGTGAACTTCTTCTGGAAGAAAAAGGCCATTTATTATGAGGGCTGCCTTTCCCAGATCTTCTTCTTAGTGACAAGTGCTGGCACAGAAGGCTTCTTACTGGCTGTGTGGCCAGTATGACTGCTGTGTGGCCACAAGCCGTCTTCCTCAGAACCCAGTCATCATGAGTGTGAAGGTCTGTGTTGGCCTGGTGACTGGGTCCTGGCTGTGTGGGCTGGTGAATATGGTCACACACATGGTGGTGGCCATAAAACTCACTCTGTGTGGGCCCCACCAGATCAGCCACTTTCTCTGTGACACCCCATTGCTCCTTAAGCTCTCCTGCTCAGAAATCTCTGTCAACGAGTCTACGCTCCACGTTGTCAGTGTCACCATGGGCCTGAGCCCCTACCTCTTCACTGAAGGCTCCTACGCACTCATCATGGCGGCCATCCTGGGGATTCCCTCTGTCCAGGGAAAGAGGAAGGCCTTCTCTACCTGTGCATCCTCCCTCACTGTCGTGGTGGTCTTCTATGGAACAGCCAACTTCCACTATGACAGGCCAGAAAAGGCTGGACACGGACACTCTGGTCTCTGTGCTCTTCTGTGTGGTGACTCCCATGTTGAAGCCAATCATTCACAGCCTGAGAAGCAACGAGGTCCAGAGTGCTCTTAGGAAGTTGGCCGGGAGACAGACAATATAGTGTGATTAGAACTAGATGATGGTTTCATTCTAGGAAATGTCTTAGTTGTAGAAATATGTGAACTCTTCAGAAGCAATTACAAGAGCGCTCTCTCCGTACACAGTGTCTCATGAACACTGTGGTGCCCCTCCAACCAGGAGAAGCACACTGTGCTAAGTATGTGACACATTGTGACCTCACCTGGGTTCTCTAATCCACAGGTATTTCAGAATATTTTTATTACTTTTCTCTCCAAAAAAAGCCTATACCCAAAGCAGTCAATCTCCTTTTCTCAAATATTGCAGCTCTAGCCAACACTAGTGAATGTGAAGTGCTATATGCAATGTGATTTGACTTGCATTTTCCTAATGGATCTTGATTCTAAGTTTTAAATAAACACCATTTCTGTGTTTCTCCTTCACATGTTGAAAGACCCATGTATACACTCGAGTTTCTGTGGATATTTTTAATGAAGTAATACCATATACGCCTTTTTGATCTGACTCCTTTCACTTAGGATGTTTGCAATTTTCAGTTATATTGTAGCTTGTATAAGTATTTTAGTTTATTCCTCCTTATTGTGACTGATTTCCATCTTATGAAAATGCCACATATTTTTGTTCATTTTCCACTGCATAGTAATTTTTACTTTATGTCTGTGTGGGTATCGTAATGCAGATTGAACCCAGAGCCTCCTGCACACTAAAAAATGTTCTACCACTAAGCCAAAGTTCAACCCTTTTAAAAATTTTGTTTTGAGACAAGGTCTTGCAAATTTGCCCAGGTTGTCCCTGAATTTGTGATCCTCCTGCCTCAGCTTCTTGAGTAGCTAGATTACAGACCTGCCTGGACATTTTCACTTTTTGACTAATATGAATAAGATTCATATATATAATATGAACATTTTATATAATATGAACATTATATGAACATTCAAGTAGAAATCATTGGTGGACAACTTCTTTATTTATCTTGAGTTTGTAAGTAGGAGTGGAAGAGGTGGATCGTTAACTCCATATTTAACTATCTGAAGAAGTTCCGGATCATTTTCAGACCAGTGGAACCAGCTTACCTTATTATTAAGAGTGGTGAATAAAGCTTCTGATTTCC
Organism: Ictidomys tridecemlineatus; assembly: GCF_052094955.1. Taxonomy (NCBI): domain Eukaryota; kingdom Metazoa; phylum Chordata; class Mammalia; order Rodentia; family Sciuridae; genus Ictidomys; species Ictidomys tridecemlineatus. Next base: position 46,248 of record NW_027522860.1, on the reverse strand, counting down.
TCACTCCCTTAACAACACATCATTATCATTCCTTTTATTGTGACGACCCTAGAATGTGTGAAGTGCTTCATCAAATGTGCTTTAGCTTTGCCTTTCCCTGATGGCTAATCATTCTAAGATCTCTTAGGAGTACTGTTAATGTGTCTCTCCTAAGCATGAGAAAAACCCCATTGTATTATGAAAAATTTTAAGTTTTAGAGACTTATGTCTTTATCTAATACTTTTATTTTTATTTTTGTGCAGAAAAATTCTACAAGACTTTCAAGCTTGTTGTCTTTTCTCCGTCTGTGCCCAAAAGAGATGTTTGATGACCCTTTTTATTTTCCCTCTACTTTTAAACTCTATAGCAAACAATTTCTTCACCAGGTCTTGAGCATCAGCAGGATCATAAAATTAAGGGGCACGAAGTCATACAGGGTTTGGTAAGTGATCAGCCCTTAGCAGGAGTGGATCAGCTGAAGATAGTGGGGATGCTTTTAATATTGTGGCTTCTGATATCTGTCCATCTGGCAAAGTATGTAAAATGAAGGAAAAACTTCATATGCCGTGTGAAATCCATCCCAATAAGTGTACACCCACCCTGACCCCTTCTCTCCCTAGTGGGAAAAAAGTCAGTCTTGAGGTTACAGCCACCCACAACTTCTTAGCAGAAATCTCACTCTGAACATCGCTCACCCACATCCCAGAAGAGAGAGGAAGCTGATCTTCTCGCTGCATGCTGGGAACAGGTGATTGCCAAGACATTAATGAATCCAACAGCGAATTAACTGCTCTCCATTGTTGCAGTTGAACTCGAGCCGTTGCCCTTGAGTTGTGTTCGCACACTGAGGAGTCCCAGAGCAGCTACAGAGGAAAGGCACGATGCATATTTTCAACAGGTCGGCCCCAGACCTCTATAAATGTCCAGCACAGGAAAATGAATTGTGAGAGATCAAAAAATTTTTACTTCTTCATGAGGCCACAGATATGCGACAGGCAACTCTAAGAATAACAAGTCCGTATTCTGTTGAATGGAAACCAACAGCCAGTTTTACCAAGAGCTTTTTTTGCAGCCCAGGTGCTAGTATGGAGAGCAGCAAGGGCAACACAAAAACCAGAAATCTACGCCTCTCTGTGAGAGTTGCTGGTAAGTAGTTTATTAACCATCACAATTTTCAAAAACACTATCCCAGAATCAGGATATACCTACACCTTAAAAACATATTACAGAATATTGTACATATTTTCATTACCATTTTGATGGCATTTATGTAATGACCTATCGTAGCACCTTTTCTATGTGTGTCTAAGTTTCCACAATACTAATTGTATTGCCAGAGTTAGAAATAACTTCAGAGGTTATCACAAAACCTGAGGGATTTAGCATGATGCCTCCAGTACTGGAAGAAAACCCAAAACATAACAAGAAACCCTGGGATGCCTAAATTTTTTAAGTGAGATGATGAGTGTGTAAAATTACTTATGGTAAAAATTAGATAATGCTTAGTGTTAATCCTCTGCTTTTGATGAGCAGGACAGAAAGGAATAATTTTTAGGGAGAAAGTATAGGGACACATTCCCATTATGATACAATATAGCATTACAATAGACCTACCAAAATATCTGTTTAAATAAAAATCATTATTGTAGAAGTTATGTTTAGAAACATATTCATTCACTAACTAGGGGTTTTCATCTTCATCTTACAACACATTGATGCTTGGGGAGGGGAGTTGCAAGCAATTTATTAACTGTAATAAATCCCTGAAGCTTGTGAGTAATCTACTTCATACACAACCCCCCTCCTTTAGAAATAATATATGTTGGGGTCAGTCATAAGTGACTTCATTCTCGGTCACCTGACTTTGAGATGACTGATTGGGAAAGAAAGATGTAGAGCTGCTTGTTCTGTGGGAACTGAGCCGATGGTCTCCATAAGGAATATGTTTAGGAGACAGGAGAAACTGAGTTTCTCAGAAGCCGCTAGGCTATATTTCCTCACTTATGCCCACAGAGGCTTTATTTTTCTCAGCAAAATATCTGCACCAGAACCACTGAACAGAAATGTCCTCTCGCCTCTGTCAAGTCTCTGTTAGATCCTTTAGGTCCCACACAGTACCGTCTTTAAAGAATCTTTTAAAAACTCTGCTCCATGGATGTACTTTACAGACTTTCTTCATTCTTCAAACCTTTACTTAGTGCACATTTTCACAAGGTGTTGCCCTAGTGTTTAGAACACAATTGAAAGGCCCAACTAGGACCTGGAGGAGCACATGTTCAAGATGGAATGAGGGGGTTTGACAAGTCTTAAGTGCTCCATTTCAAGAGCTGGCCAAGCAAACACTAAGGGAGAATAATGATAATTTGTAGATTACATAGAATTGTTACCAAGTTTCTTGCACATATTGAGTTCATTTTCCCATTAGATTGTAAGTTGGTTGAAGGACAGTGTCGGAGACCAGCTCAAAAAGGGGGTCTCAGGAGACGAACGGATTGTGAGGAGTCGGCGAAAGAGGGGGTGGAGAAACAACACAGAACCAAAGTGAAGGTGTTGATCCCAATCTTTACTTGTGAAGTTGATCATATATACTTTCATTTTGGCAGGTTTACAGTACTTTGTGGTTAAAAAACAGGAATCATTATTCAAACAAAACAAAATATTATGTAGCTACAATTAGAATAGAAGAATATATCTTGGCTTATGCATAAGCAAGCATTTGTACTTTCAGTTCGAGTTTTGCTTTGAGCTGTTTCTGCTTAGTTAACTTTTAATAATAGTTACAAATGTCCCAAACTATTGGCATATACCTTGACTATTCTTTCTTGACTTACTGACTGGAACCGGTGCCATGGTTACGGCAAGTAGTTGATTTGTTATTACTTGTAACCAAACAAAAGTAAGAGCACAAACCATTGTGCACAGGAACAAGAACAAGTTGCCCAGTACTAAGCACTAATCTATCTTCTTAACATTAATTTTCTTTCTCTAGATTTTAATTTAATTTCTCAAAAACTTCCTTGACAGGAATACAGGGAGTTTTTCTTTAGACATTAACAATTTACACTCCACAGCTAAATCATTGCATTTAGAGCAAACAGATCTATGCTTTAGATCTAGTTGCATTAATTGGGAAAGTCATGATTTTTCCTTTATACTTAATGGTCATATGAGTAATCAAAACTATACTTATTAAAGGAATACAAAAACAAATCAGTCCATTCCCAGAAACATACTGCGCTCCTCCAGAGGATGGATGCCTTGTGCCATCCACCTCAGAAGGGCCTTGTCATTGCCTGAGTCAGGGGAGGAGTGCAGCAGGAGAGGGATCAGATCTTATCCTCTTTGGGTTTCTTAGTAGATCTGGCTTAGGACTAAATTAGATCCTGTATAGGAACAAAATTGGTTTAAATTGAAACTAACCACTACCAAGAAAAGAAATTTTAAAATCCTAAATGAAAAAGAGAATTTTTTATTTTGAAGAATTTTATAACTAGAAGGCTCTGAAATATCATAAAAGTTAATAATTTGTCTTCCCTTTCCCCTTTATGCTAGAAAAAGAACTGAAAGAGCTGGCACAGTGGTGCACGCCTGTAACCCAGCAGCTCAGGAGGCTGAGGCAGGAGGATAGTGAGTTCAAAGACAGCCTCAGCAAAAACAAGGCACCAAGAAACTCAGTGAGACCCTGTCTCTAAATAAAATATAAAATAGGGCTGGGGATGTGGCTCAGTGGTCAAGCCCCTGAGTTCAATCTCCGGTAACTGCTCCCCTACACCCCAGCCCAAAAAATAAACAGAACTGAAAGAGATGTTAAATGCTGAATTGAGTGCTGAATCTCCAATACAGGAGGGAGATCTTTTTCTTGTGAATTTGTTAACAATTTAAACCTACCAGTTAGGGGTAAGGGCATCCCTGCATGTTAGGTGAAAGAGCCCAGCCTCCCTCAAAGTGTGTCCTTGGACCAGCATCACTGGGAACACTTGGAACTCACTGACTGAGGCCAACTTTTCTGCACAATTACCTCTGATCTTTCCCTCGGCTCCAAGCACCCAAACGACATGGAAGGATATGAGGAAAACTCTGGGCCAGGCCAGATAGCTCATAGATTTCACAGTAATAAATTCACATTGCCACAAGCACCTGAAATCATTTAATATTTGTTCCGTATAAATTGACCTTGTACTTGTGTGTGTGTGTGTGTGTGTGTGTGTGTGTGTGTGTGTGTGTGTATGTGTGTTTTAAGCAATTTACTGGGCAACATGCAAATTGGATTTAAAAATTTTAATCATTGCTTGTGCTATTGAGATCAAATAGGAATCATTGTTTCCCTGATGTGCAAAAGGGTTTTCATGATCACACCATTCTTCCTCATTTTGGTCATGCCCTTTTTTTTTTTTTTTTCGTTTGAGGAAATGAATCCCTAAGGTAAGTCAGCAAAACATTTAATTTATTGCCAAAGCAAGAAAAAAAAAAAGTTTTTCTTTAATACTATAGACTTATTTATTTTATTTTGTTTATATTTAGATTTTTAAATTAGTTGTGCTTAACTGAAGCACCGAATTTCTATTGAAATTTAAATACTTTAAGCTTCTTAAGGCCCTGAGATTTGAAATTTTAATGAAAGCTGTGTTGGCCTATTAATCATGTGCAATGAATTATTAGAACCAAAGACAAGAATGTCTGGGCATTGAAGATCATAAGACAGTTTACTAATATATGGTATTATCATAAGGTAACAAAGTATCACTACAAATTAGAGTTATTACATGATAAATTTTATGATTCAATTTCTTTTTTGTTTCTTAAATCATAATTGTTAATACATATTAAATGTACAAATTAATGTACACTATGCAAATTAAAGGGATTCATTGATGTTTCCCTACTTGCATTAATATATTGTGCATTAATTTCAATTTTTTTTTCTGTAAAATGGGGATAATAGGTTATCTCATAGGTTGTTGTGTAAACCAAATAATTTAATGCATGTAAAAATCTTATAGGCATTTAATAAGTGTTAGGTATTTTTATCTAATGTGTGTCTCTATTCGTTACTCAATTTGAAAAATCCTGATTGGATTCAGGTATGTAAAAATTCATCTTTTCAAAGAAATTCACTGAGTTTTGATAGAATGGATTATCCGAAATTCAATCTAATTTTTACAGAAAACATGCCACTTTTAAACTACATTAGGGGAATCAGCAGTCAGCATCTTGAACAGCTGATATATCCACCGCCATTCTCCGACAGACCTCAACAACAAAACAGGTGTGTGGCACTCAGCCCATCCCCCATACATCGGGAACTCGCATAAATTCTCTCCTAGGCTTGCCGGGGGAGGGAGAATCAGAGTGAGCCTGCATAAAGACTAGGGGGAAACTAGAGGCACCTGACCTGCAACCCCCCCTACCCATCTGCAGCCAAAAGGAAACCTGTATAGCTAGAGCTGGGGGAGGGGCAAGCAGGAAAAATCCAAAGGACAGAGTGCCTGGGATCCCAACCGCCAACTGTGGGACCCCAGAGATCCAGGCCCACTGATTCGTGCGGCCTGCCCTGCGGCTACAGAAGGCGTGGCGCCCCAGGGAAGCCATTAATTAGCAAGCAGGGAGAGGCTCGGCTGCCATCAGGTGGAATCCCACCAGCCAAGCCCGCACTGACCCCCGGGCTGAGGACGGGAGTTTAGACGGGGAAGGAAGCGGTACAGTCCCATCCTACACAGCGGACACCCCACCAAGGGAATCAGCAGTCAGCATCTTGAACAGCTGATATATCCACCGCCATTCTCCGACAGATCTCAACAACAAAACAGGTGTGTGGCACTCAGCCCATCCCCCATACATCGGGAACTCGCATAAATTCTCTCCTAGGCTTGCCGGGGGAGGGAGAATCAGAGTGAGCCTGCATAAAGACTAGGGGGAAACTAGAGGCACCTGACCTGCAACCCCCCCTACCCATCTGCAGCCAAAAGGAAACCTGTCTAGCTAGAGCTGGGGGAGGGGCAAGCAGGAAAAATCCAAAGGACAGAGTGCCTGGGATCCCAACCGCCAACTGTGGGACCCCGGAGATCCAGGCCCACTGATTTGTGCGGCCTGCCCTGCGGCTACAGAAGGCGTGGCGCCCCAGGGAAGCCATTAATTAGCAAGCAGGGAGAGGCTCGGCTGCGATCAGGTGGAATCCCACCAGCCAAGCCCGCACTGACCCCCGGGCTGAGGACGGGAGTTTAGACGGGGAAGGAAGCGGTACAGTCCCATCCTACACAGCGGACACCCCACCAAGGGAATCAGCAGTCAGCATCTTGAACAGCTGATATATCCACCGCCATTCTCCGAAAGATCTCAACAACAAAACAGGTGTGTGGCACTCAGCCCATCCCCCATACATCTGGAACTCGCATAAATTCCCTCCTAGGCTTGCCAGGGGAGGGAGAATCAGAGTGAGCCTGCATAAAGACTAGGGGGCAACTAGAGGCACCTGACCTGCAACCCCCCCTACCCATCTGCAGCCAAAAGGAAACCTGTCTAGCTAGAGCTGGGGGAGGGGCAAGCAGGAAAATCCAAAGGACAGAGTGCCTGGGATCCCAATCGACAACTGTGGGACCCCGGAGATCCAGGCCCACTGATTCGTGCGGCCTGCCCTGCGGCTACAGAAGGCGTGGCGCCCCAGGGAAGCCATTAATTAGCAAGCAGGGAGAGGCTCGGCTGTGATCACGTGGAATCCCACCAGCCAAGCCCGCACTGACCCCCGGGCTGAGGACGGGAGTTTAGACGGGGAAGGAAGCGGTACAGTCCCATCCCCCACAGAGGACACCCCACCAAGGGAATCAGCAGTCAGCATCTTGAACAGCTGATATATCCACCGCCATTCTCCGACAGATCTCAACAACAAAACAGGTGTGTGGCACTCAGCCCATCCCCCATACATCGGGAACTCGCATAAATTCTCTCCTAGGCTTGCCGGGGGAGGGAGAATCAGAGTGAGCCTGCATAAAGACTAGGGGGAAACTAGAGGCACCTGACCTGCAACCCCCCCTACCCATCTGCAGCCAAAAGGAAACCTGTCTAGCTAGAGCTGGGGGAGGGGCAAGCAGGAAAAATCCAAAGGACAGAGTGCCTGGGATCCCAATCGCCAACTGTGGGACCCCGGAGATCCAGGCCCACTGATTCATGCGGCCTGCCCTGCGGCTACAGAAGGTGTGGCGCCCCAGGGAAGCCATTAATTAGCAAGCAGGGAGAGGCTCGGCTGCGATCAGGTGGAATCCCACCAGCCAAGCCCGCACTGACCCCCGGGCTGAGTACGGGAGTTTAGACGGGGAAGGAAGCGGTACAGTCCCATCCCCCACAGCGGACACCCCACCAAGGGAATCAGCAGTCAGCATCTTGAACAGCTGATATATCCACCGCCATTCTCCGACAGACCTCAACAACAAAACAGGTGTGTGGCACTCAGCCCATCCCCCATACATCGGGAACTCGCATAAATTCTCTCCTAGGCTTGCCGGGGGAGGGAGAATCAGAGTGAGCCTGCATAAAGACTAGGGGGGAACTAGAGGCACCTGACCTGCAACCCCCCCTACCCATCTGCAGCCAAAAGGAAACCTGTCTAGCTAGAGCTGGGGGAGGGGCAAGCAGGAAAATCCAAAGGACAGAGTGCCTGGGATCCCAATTGCCAACTGTGGGACCCCGGAGATCCAGGCCCACTGATTCGTGAGGCCTGCCCTGCGGCTACAGAAGGCTAGCAGGAGAAACCAGGAGGCTAGAGGCAAGGCCCTCGAGACTGGGCAGCTGGAAATTGCAGGCCCGTCGGCGACAGTTCCCCCACTGCCCGCATAGCTGGGCGGTAGGAGAACACCCGGCCGCAGGTGACCGATCACCTGCCCTCGGCCTGTGATACTGGGCGGCTAGAGACCGCCTGCCTGCCGCGACTGGGAGCTGAAATCAAACAGAGACAGTCCAGTCACACCACCTCATCAGGATACCCAGGCAAGGAACTGGGGCCGGTCATAGCAAAGTAGTGTCGTCACTGGAGCTCGGATGTCGGATCTTCCTTCACAGTGGAATCCACGTCAGCAGGCATAGTTTAACAACACTAAGGAGAGGCATCAGAGTAATACAGAACCAAAAAAAATCTATAGAAGAGAGTAGAAACACGACAATCAAATAGAGCTGGAAAGCAACGGGGACAACATGAGAAAACAAGGGAAAAAAGGAGTACAAACAATGCAAGACAACTTAATTCTACAAGAGGACATAGAAACATCAGAAGCAGGGATAGGGAAAGAACTCAAGGCATACCTAACTCAAATGGAAAGGAATATTAGAGAAGACATGAGACAGCAAGTCCAAGCAATAAAAATATATTTTGAAAATGAATTAAACAAACAAATTCAAATGGCAAAGAACGAGCTCTACCAGGAGATAGAGATCTTAAAAAAGAATCAAAATATAATCCTAGAATTACAGGAGACTATAAACCAAATTAAAAACTCAAACGAGAATTTTACAAATAGACTTGATCAAGTAGAAGTCAGAACATCAGATAATGAAGACAAGGTTTATCAACTTGAAAAGAGTATAGTCAACACAGAAAAGATGCTTAAATCCCATGAACAATCTATTCAAGAGATATGGGATGTCATTAAAAAACCAAATTTGAGAGTCATCGGGATAGAAGAAGGCACAGAGATTCAAACCAAAGGAATGGACAGCATATTAAATGAACTAATTGTAGAAAACTTCCCAGAGATGAAAGATGGAATGGATTGCCAAATCCTGGAAGCCTACAGGACCCCAAACATTCAAAACTATAATAGACCAACTCCAAGACACATAATTATGAAGATAGCCAACATACAGGACAAGGAGAGAATATTAAAAGTTACCAGAGAAAAGAGACAGATTACATTCAGGGGTAAACCAATTAGGTTAACGACTGATTTCTCAGCACAGACTTTGAAAGCGAGAAGATCCTGGAACAATGTATTTCAAACGCTGAAAAATAATGGATTTCAACCAAGAATACTGTATCCAGCAAAATTGAGCTTCAGATTTGACAACGAAATTAAAATCTTTCACGATAAACAAAAGCTAAAAGAATTTGCAGCAAGAAAACCAGCACTGCAAAGCATTCTGAGCAATATACTACAAGAAGATGAATTGAAAAATAGTGCCCAAAACTAACAACAAGAGGTATCTCAGTAAAGGAGGAGGAAAATAACCAAAAAAGTAAAACTAGCCAAACTAAAATAAATAAATAAAGAAGCATGACTGGAAGTACAAATCATATATCAATTGTAACTTTAAATGTTAATGGCCTAAACTCACCAATCAAGAGACATAGGCTAGCAACCTGGATCAAAAAAACAAATCCAACAATATGCTGCCTTCAGGAGACTCATATGATAGGAAAAGACATACACAGGCTGAAGGTAAAAGGTTGGGAAAAATCATACCACTCACATGGCCCTCGGAAGCAAGCAGGAGTGGCCATACTCATATCAAATAAAATCAACTTCAAACCTAAGTTAATTAAAAAGGATAAAGAAGGACACTATATACTGTTAAAAGGGACCATCCACCAACAAGACATAACAATTATCAATTTGTATGCACCAAACAATGGAGCTGCAATCTACATAAAACAAACGCTCCTCAAGTTCAAGAGTCAAATAGACCATAACACAATAATTACGGGTGACTTCAACACACCGCTCTCGCCATTAGACAGATCCTCTAGACAAAAGCTGAATAAAGAAACTATAGAACTCAACAGCACAATCAATAACCTAGACCTAACTGACATATATAGAATATACCAACCATCATCAAGTGGATACACGTTCTTCTCAGCAGCACATGGATCCTACTCAAAAATAGACCATATATTATGCCATAAGGCAAATCTTAGTAAATATAAAAGTGTGGAGATAATACCATGCACCATATCTGACCATAATGGAATGAAATTGGAAATCAATGATAAAAAAAGGAAGGAAAAATCCTACACCACATGGAAAATGAACAATATGTTATTGAATGATCAATGGGTTACAGAAGACATAAAGGAAGAGATAAAAAAATTCTTAGAGTCAAATGATAATACAGACACAACATACCGGAATCTATGGGACACAATGAAAGCAGTTTTAAGAGGGAAATTCATATCCTGGAGTTCTTTCATCAAAAAAAGAAAAAACCAACAAATAAATGAACTCACACTACACCTCAAAAACCTAGAAAAGGAAGAACAAAACAACAGCAATTGTAGTAGAAGACAAGAAATAATTAAAATTAGAGCAGAAATAAACGAAATTGAAACAAAAAAAACCATTGAAAAAATTGATAAAACTAAAAGTTGGTTCTTTGAAAAAATAAATAAGATAGACAAGCCCTTAGCTATGCTAACAAAAAGAAGAAGAGAGAGAACTCAAATTACTAATATACGGGATGAAAAAGGCAATATCACAACAGACACTACAGAAATACAGAAGATAATTAGAAAGTATTTTGAAACCCTATATTCTAATAAAATAGAAGATAGCGAGGATATCGATAAATTTCTTAAGGCATATGATTTGCCCAGATTGAGACAGGAAGACACACACAATTTAAACAGACCAATAACAAAGGAAGAAATAGAAGAAGCCATCCAAAGTCTACCAACCAAGAAAAGCCCTGGACCTGATGGGTATACAGCGGAGTTCTACAAAACCTTCAAAGAAGAACTAATACCAATACTTTTCAAACTATTTCAAGAAATAGAAAAAGAAGGAGCTCTTCCAAATTCATTCTATGAGGCCAACATCACCCTGATCCCAAAACCAGACAAAGACACTTCAAAGAAAGAAAACTACAGACCAATATCTCTAATGAACTTGGATGCAAAAATTCTCAATAAAATTCTGGCGAATCGAATACAAAAACATATCAGAAAACTTGTGCACCATGATCAAGTAGGATTCATCCCTGGGATGCAAGGCTGGTTCAATATACGGAAATCAATACATGCTATTCACCACATCAATAGGCTTAAAGACCAGAACCATATGATCATCTCGATAGATGCAGAAAAAGCATTTGACAAAATACAACATCCCTTTATGTTCAAAACATTAGAAAAACTAGGGATATCAGGAACTTACCTCAACATTGTAAAAGCTATATATGCTAAACCTCAGGCTAGCATCATCCTAAACGGAGAAAAACTGAAGGCATTCCCTCTAAAATCTGGAACAAGACAGGGATGTCCTCTATCACCACTTCTATTCAATTTAGTTCTCGAAGTACTAGCCAGAGCAATTAGACAGACAAAAGAAATTAAAGGCATAAAAATAGGAAAAGAAGAAATTAAATTATCGCTATTTGCAGATGACATGATAATTTACTTAACAGACCCAAAAGGATCTACAAAGAAGCTGCTAGAGTTAATAAATGAATTCAGCAAAGTGGCAGGATATAAAATCAACACGCACAAATCAAAGGCATTCCTGTATATCAGCAACAAAACCTCTGAAATGGAAATAAGGAAAACCACTCCATTCACAATATCCTCAAAGAAAGTAAGATACTTGGGAATCAACCTAACAAAAGAGGTCAAAGATTTATACAATGAAAACTACAGAACCTTAAAGAGAGAGATAGAAGAAGATCTCAGAAGATGGAAAAATGTACCCTGTTCATGGATAGGCAGAACTAACATCATCAAAATGGCGATATTACCCAAAGTTCTCTACAGGTTTAATGCGATGCCAATCAGAATCCCAAAGACATTTCTTGTAGAAATAGATAAAGCAATCATGAAATTCATATGGAAAAACAAAAGACCCAGAATAGCAAAAGCAATTCTAAGCAGGAAGTGTGAATCTGGAGGTATAGCGATACCAGAGCTCAAACTGTACTACAAAGCAATAGTAACAAAAACAGCATGGTACTGGTACCAAAACAGGCAGGTGGACCAATGGTACAGAATAGAGGACACAGAGACTAATCCACAAAGTTACAACTATCTTATATTTGATAAAGGGGCTAAAAACATGCAATGGAGGAAGGATAGCATCTTCAACAAATGGTGCTGGGAAAATTGGAAATCCATATGCAACAAAATGAAATTGAATCCCTTTCTCTCGCCAGCCACAAAAGTTAACTCAAAATGGATCAAGGAGCTAGATATAAAAACAGAGACACTGCGTCTGATAGAAGGAAAAGTTGGCTACGATCTACATATTGTGGGGTCGGGCTCCAAATTCCTTAATAGAACGCCCGTAGCCCAAGAGTTAATGACAAGAATAAACAAATGGGACCTACTTAAACTAAAAAGTTTTTTCTCAGCAAGAGAAACAGTAAAAGAGGTAAATAGAGAGCCTACATCCTGGGAACAAATTTTTACCCCTCACACCTCAGACAGAGCCCTAATATCCAGAATGTACAAAGAACTCAAAAAATTAAACAATAAGATAACAAATAATCCAATCAACAAATGGGCCAAGGACCTGAACAGACACTTCTCAGAGGAGGACATACAATCAATCCACAAGCACATGAGAAAATGCTCAACATCTCTAGCAATCAGAGAAATGCAAATCAAAACCACCCTAAGATACCATTTCACTCCTGTAAGATTGGCAGCCATTACGAAGTCAAACAACAATAAGTGTTGGCGAGGATGTGGGGAAAAGGGCACACTTGTTCACTGCTGGTGGGACTGCAAAATGGTGAGGCCAATTTGGAAAGCAGTATGGAGATTCCTGGGAAAGCTGGGAATGGATCCACCATTTGACCCAGCTATTGCCCTTCTTGGACTATTCCCTGAGGACCTTAAAAGAGCACACTATACGGATACGGCCACATCAATGATTATAGCAGCACAATTCACAATAGCTAGACTGTGGAACCAACCTAGATGCCCTTCAATAGATGAGTGGATAAAAAAATTGTGGCAGCTATACACAATGGAGTATTATGCAGCACTAAGAAACGACAAAATCATAGAATTTGCAGGAAAATGGATGGCATTAGAGCAGATTATGCTAAGTGAAGCTAGCCAAGCCCTAAAAAACAAATGTCAAATGTCTTCTTTGATATAAAGAGAGCCACTAAGAATAGAACAGGAAGGAAGAGCATGAGGAAAAGACTAACAGTAAACTAAGACGAATGGGGGGAGAGAAAGGAAGAGAGAAGGGAAAACATATGGAAATGGTAGGAGACCTTCAGTGATACACAAAATAATAAGAGGTTATGAGGGGCAAGGGGGTGGGGGGAAAAAAAGGGGAGAGAATTGAACAACAGCAGAGGAGGTAGAGAGGGATGTTGGGAGGGGAGGGGAGGGGAGGGGGGATAGTAGGGGATAGGAAAGGTAGCAGAATACAACAGTCACTAATATGCCATTATGTAAAAATGTGAGTATGTAACAGAAGTGAGTCTGTATTATGTATTTGGGGAGTTCAAAACCCAATTGAGTCGAATGTATGAAAGATGATATGTCTTGAGCTCTGTAATGTTTTGAACAACCAATAAAAAAAAAAATAAAAAAAAATAAAAAAAAAATAAACTACATTAAACAAGGTTTTTAAAGTCAGGCATTTATGTGTTTTGAAGCAATCTAAGAAGACTCACACTCAAATTATTTTTCTATGAAATATGCCCTAGATGATTATGATGATTATGGTTATTATTATTGCAGAGCAGAAGGTTTACTATTAAGTTGATCTAATTCCTATGCTTCATTATATAAATTCTAAGGAGCAAGTACATATTGTGTCACAAAGTTTCATTCATGAGTTATGATTGTTAATAATGGATTCTAATGGTGACCATGATGATGATTCAATCTAATGCCCTACATTAATAAAGAGCATAGAGGATAGGAAAATTGTTTGGGTATCATCCTTCACCCTACCCCACACCTGTGAACTACAAGAAATTAGCCAGTAAAACCAAGGAAAAACTTATATGCAGATAAAATTATATAAACATACATTGGGAGATTTTTTTTAATGCCCCATGAAATTGTCCCTCCTGAACTGACCTTTATAATTAAGACATTTACAATAGCAGTATGCACAACTTCAGAGATTGTATTTTTAAATCCCTGAACATTTACGTTTAGTTTTCCCTTTTACACATCCACAGACCATGTACCAATTTCTCATAGTAAAATCTTCTGGAACTGCCTTCTATGTGGAATTTTATTTCTTTTTCCGAAAACATCTAGATATCTACCTATAAAAGAGATTGTCATATTTATCTTTTTGATATGGGGAGTTAAAAGAAAGTACATGACACTGATTTCTAAATGACTTGAAGTTCATCCAGGTAGTTGATAGAAAAAACAGAGAACGTGAGAAATGTCAAGTACATGTAGCTTCCAGCTCCATTTCAAAGTTGATTTATTGTAAATCAATGCTAATAAGGTAACCTCTTGTTTAGGGAAATTATTTAGAGAAAGCAATACCTACAACTGAACTAGATAGTGTGGTGTTTTTAGTCATTTCTGGATAAACTTTTACTACAATTTTCGTGAACACCAAGTATCACAAGAATCCCTATTTTCTCTATTTCCTTCTCTACTTTCTCTATTATCCTGGGGGATTTCATATTCACCCTTTGCTGTAACAGTTGTCTTCAAGACAATGACTCCCAAATCCACACCTGCAGTTCTAGGCTGTCTGTGAAGGGCATTTCCACGTGATTATCCCACAGATAACTCTCATTCAACATTACTCAAATCAAATCCACTAAAGCCTCCTCTACATCTGCTATTCCTCACATATTCCTGTTTTCCTGAGTGATCCCACCAGCTAGCCAGCCTGCCCAAACTGATTTGTTGTCTTTACCATGTCCTCTTCAACTAGGACTTTAAAGTTCTCCATATCCTTCTCCATGAGTGCTTCAGAGATTTTCTCCCACTTTCAACACAGCACGTCTTCAGATACAGACCACTTCATTTTGATCTTGTTTTAGTACTCAGATCACTCTTTTGAACTAAACAGGTGTGTCTAAAACCTGGGGAACCAGGTTTCACAGTTATCGACCCCTGCTCTTTGGACTCACACGCACAATTCCATGAGTGGGTCTATCTGCGTGTTCTAGACCTAGAGATCTGATTATTTTCTAAAACCCAGTCTCTCTCCCTCCAGATTTTCCTGTTTTAAGTCTGCACTCACCTGAAAGAGATATATTGTCCTCTATTGTTGATACTCTGTAATCATTGATGTCCATGCTCATACCCAAGCCTGGCTTCCAGAGACACACCTGGGCTCTCTGGTGGCCCATGGCATGGAGATTGGGGTGTAGAAGAACTGTTTCAGAGTGCAGATGTTGGAGACTGGGGTGCAGAAGAACTGTTGCAGAGAGCAGAGTTTAGAGATTGAGGTGCAGAAGAACTGTTGCAGAGAGCAGCGGTTGGAGACTGCGGTGCAGAAAGAATGTTACAGAGAGCAATGTTTGGAGATAGAGGTACAGAATTACTGATACAGAAAGCAGAGGTTGGAGACTGGGTTGCAGAAGGACCGTTACAGAGAGCAGAGGTTGCAGACAGGGGTGCAGAAGGACTGTTGAGGAGAGGAGACGTTGGAGATTTGGTGCAGAAGAATCGTTGCAGAGAGCAGAGTTTAGAGACTGTGGTGCAAAAAGACTGTTACAGAGAGTAGAGGTTGGAGATTGGGGTGCAAAAAACCTGTTACAGAAAGCAGAGTTTGGAATCTTGGGTGAAGAATAACTGTTACAGAGAGAAGAGTTTTTAGACAAGGTTGCAGAAGGAACTTACAGAGAGCAGAGATTGTACACCTAGGTGCAGCAGGACTGTTACAGAGAGCAGAGATTGGAGGGCTGGGTGCAGAAGGCCTGTTATGGAGAGCAGAGTTTGGAGACTGGGGTGCAGAAGGACCATTACAGAGAGCAGAGTTTGGAGACTCCAATACAGGAGGACTATTACAGAGACAAGAGGTTGGAGATTGGGGTGTAGAAGAACTGTTGCAGAGAGCAGAGTTTAGAGATTGGGGTGCAGAAGAACTGTTGCAGAGAGCAGCGGTTGGAGACTGCGGTGCAGAAAGAATGTTAAAGAGAGCAAAGTTTGGAGATAGAGGTACAGAATTACTGATACAGAAAGAATAGGTTGGAGAATGGGGTGCAGAAGGACCGTTACAGAGAGCAGAGGTTGCAGACAGGGGTGCAGAAGGACTGTTGAGGAGAGGAGACGTTGGAGATTGGGTGCAGAAGAATCGTTGCAGAGAGCAGAGTTTGGAGACTGAGGTGAGAAAAGACTGTTACAGAGAGTAGAGGTTGGAGATTGGGGTGCAAAAGGCCTGTTACAGACAGCAGAGTTTGGAATCTGGGGTGCAGAATAACTATTACAGAGAGCAGAGTTTTTAGACAAGGTTGCAGAAGGAACTTACAGAGAGCAGAGATTGTAGACCTAGGTGCAGCAGGACTGTTACAGAGAGCAGAGATTGGAGGCCTGGGTGCAAAAGGCCTGTTACGGAGAGCAGAGTTGGAGACTGGGGTGCAGAAGGACTGACACAGAGGGCGGAGTTTTTAGACTGGGTTGCAGAAGGATCTAACAGAGAGCAGATGTTGGAGACTGAGGTGTAGAATGATCATTGCAGAGAGAAGAGTTTGGAGACTGGGGTGCTGAAGGCCTGTTACAGAGAGCAGAGTTTGGAGACTAAGGTGCATAGGGCCTGTTAAAGAGAGCCGAGTTTGAAGACTGGGGTGCAGAAGGATTGTTATAGAGAGCAGAGTTAGGATACTGGGTGGCGGAAGGATCTTACAGAGAGCAGAGTTTTTAGACTGAGGTGAAGGAAGACTGTTACAGAGAGCAGTGGTAGGAGACTGGGGTGCAGAAGGATCATGCAGACAGAAGAGGTTTGAGACTGAGGTATAGAAGGACTTTTACAAAGAACAGAGGTTGGAGACTGAGGTGCAGAAGGACTGTTACAGGAACAAATTTTGGAGACTGTGTTGCAGAAGGATCTTACATAGAGCAGAGTTTGGACACTGAGGTGCAGAAGGACTGTTACAGAGAGCAAAGGTTGGAGTTTGGGGTGCAGAAGGATTGTTGTAGAAAGCAAAATTTTCAGACTAAGGTTAAGAAGGACTTTTGCAGAGAGCAGATTTTGGTGACTGGGGTGCAGAAAGATGGTTACAGATAGCAGAAGTCAGAGACTGGTGTGCAGAACAACTGCATCAGAGAGCAGAGGTTGGAGACTGGGGTTAAGAAGGCCTGTTACAGAGAGCAGAGTTCTGAGACTGGGGTGAAGAAGAACTTTTGCAGAGAGCAGAGTTTTTTTATACTGGGTTTAAAAGGATCTTAAAGAGAGCAGAGGTTTGAGACTGAGGTGCAGAAGGACTGTTGCAGAGAGCAGATGTTGGAGACTGCAGTACAGAAGGACTGTTGCAGAGAGCTGAGGTTGGAGACTAGGGTACACAAGAACTTTTTCAGAGAGCAGATGTTGGAGACTGTTGTTCAAAAGGACTGTTACAGAGAGCAGAAGTTGGAGAATGAGGTACAGACAGACTTTTGCAGAGAGCAGAGTTTGGAGACTGAGGTTCAGATGGACGAATAATGAAAGCAAAGGTTGGAGAGTGGCGTGCAAAAGGAACTTTACAGAGATCAGAGTTTGGAGACTCTTTTACAGAAGAACTATTACAGAGTGCAGAGTTTGGACACTGGAGCAGAAGGACTGTTGCGGAGTACAGAGGTAGGAGACTGGGGTGCTACAGGACCGTTGCAGAAAGCAGAGGTTGGAGACTGGCATGGAGAAGAAATATTACAGAGAGCAGATTTTGGAAACTGGGGTGTAGAATGATCTTACAGAGACCAGAGGTTGGAGACTGAGTTTCAGATGGATCATTGTAGAGAACAGAGGTTGGAGACTGGGGTGAAGAAGGATCATTGCAGTCAGCAGAGTTTTCAGACTGAGATGCAGAATAACTGTTACATAGAGCAGAGGTTGAAGAATGAGGTGAAGAAGGACAGTTACAGAGAGCAGATGTGGGAGACAGGGGTGCAGGACTGATACAGAGCAGAAGTTGGAGACTGAGATACAGAAGGACTGTTTCAGAGAGCAGATGTTGGAGTCTCGGGTGCAGAAAAATTATTGCAGAGAGCAAGTTTTCAGACTGAGGTACAGAAGAACTGTTGAAGAGAGCAGATGTTGGAGATTGGGGTGCACAAGGACTGTTGCAGCGAGCAGAGGTTGAAGACTGGGGTGCAGAAGGATCGTTGCAGAGAGCAGAGGTTGGAGACTGGGGTGCAGAAGGCCTTTTACAGAGAGCAGAGTTTGGAAACTGAGGTGCATTAGGACTGTTTCAGAGAGCAGAGATTGGAGACTGGGGTGCAGAAGGACTGTTGCAGAGCAGATTATGGAGACTAGGGTGTAGAAGGACTATTACAGAGAGCAGAGGTAGTAGACTGGAATGCAGAAGCATCATACAGAAAGCAGAGTTTGGAGACTGAGGTGCAGAAGGACAGTTGCAGAGAGCAGAGATTTGAGACTGGGGTCCAGAAGGACTTATACAGAGGGCAGAGTTGGGAGACTGGGGTGCAGAAGCATCTTACAGCAAGCGAAGTTTGGAGACTGAGGTGCAGAAAGACTGTTATAAAGAGCAGAGTTTGGAGACTGGGAAGCAGAAGGACTGTTGCAAAGTACAGAGGTTTAAGACTGGGGTGCAGCAGGACCGTTGCAGAAAGCAGAGGTTGAAGACTGGCGTGGAGAAGGAATATTACATAGAGCAGATTTTGGAAACTGGAGTGCAGAAGGATTTTTCAGAGAGCAGAGGTTGAAGACTGAGTTGCAGAAGGATCGTTGCAGAGAGTTGATGTTGGATACTGGGGTGCATCAGGATTGTTTAGAGAGCAGATGTTGGAGACTGGGGTGCAGAAGGATTCTTGTAGAGAGCAGAGTTTGAAGTCTGAGGTGGAGAAGGACTGCCACAGAGAAAGCGGTTGGAGACTGGGGTACAGAAGGATTGTCGCAGAGAGCAGAGGTTTAAGATTGAGGTACAGAAAGATCGTTACAGAGATCAGAGGTGGAGACTTGGCTGCAGAAGGACTGTTACACAGAGCACACCTTCCAGACTGGGGTGCAGAAGGAATGTTGCAGAGAGCAGCGGTTTGACACTGGGGTGCATAAAGACTGTTGTAGAGAGCAGAGTTGGATATGAGGTGCAGAAGGACTGCTACAGAGAGCAGAGAATTTATACTGGGGAGCAGAAGGACTGATACAGAAATCAGAGGTGGAGACTGGTGTGCAGAAGGACTGTTACAAATAGCAGAATTTGCAGAATGCGGTACAGAAGGACTGTTACAGAGAGCAGAGGTTGGAAACTGCGGTGCAGAAGGAGTGTGGCAAAGAACAGAGGTTGGAGAATGAGGTGCAGAAAGACTGTTACAGAAAGCAGAGTTTTTAGACAATGTTACAGAAGAATCTTACAGAGAGCAGAGTTTGTAGACCGAGGTGCAGGAGGACTTAAAGAGAGCAGAGGTTGGAGAATGGGGTTCAGAAGGCCTGTTATGGAGAGCAGAGTTTGGAGAAGGGCTCCAGAAGGACTGTTACTGATGGCAGAGTTTGGAGACTTGGTTGCAGAAGGATTTTCCAGAGAGCAGATGTTGGAGACTGAGGTGCAGATGGACTGTTACAGAGAGTAGAGTTTGGAGACTGAGTTTCAGAAGGATTGTTGCATAGAACAGAGGTTGGAGACTGGGGTACAGAATGATCGTTGCAGTCAGCAGAGTTTCCAGACTGAGATGCAGAAGGACTCTTACACAGAGCAGAGGTTGAAGACTGAGGTGAAGTAGGACACTTACAGAGAGCAGATGTGGAAGACAGGAGGGCAGGACTGATACAGAGCAGAAGTTGGAGACTGAGATACAGAAGGACTGTTAGAGAGAGCAGAGGTTGGAGACTCGGGTGCAGAAGCATAATTGCAGAGAGCAGAGTTTTCAGACTGAGGTACAGAAGAACTGTTGCAGAGAACAGATATTGGAGATTGGGGTGCACAAGGACTGTTTCAGCGAGAAGAGATTGGAGACTGGGGTGCTGAGGGATGGTTCCAGAGAGCAGAGGTTTTAAAGCGGGGTGCAGAAGGACTGTTACAGAGAGTATAGATTGGAGACTGGGGTGCAGAAGGACTGTTGCAGAGATCAGAGAATGGAGAGTGGGTTGGAGAAGGATTGTTGCAGAGAGCATATTTTGGAAACTGGGGTGCAGAAGGAATGTTGCACAGAGCAGTATTTGGAGACTGGGGTGAATATGGACTATTGCAGACAGCAGAGGTTGCATACTGAAGTGCAGAAGGACTGATACAGACAGCAGAGTTTCAAGAATGTGGTGCAGAAGGACTGATATAGAAAGCAGAGGTTGAAGAATGTGGTGCAGATGGACCCTTAAAGAGAACAGAGGTTGGAGACTGCGATACAGAAGGACTGTTACAGAGAGCAGAGGTTTTAGACTGGGGTGCAGAATAACTGTTGTATAGATCAAAGTTTGGAGACTTCGGTGCAGAAGGACCATTGAAGAAAGCAGAGGTTGAAGACTGGGTTTCAGAAGGATCTTACAGAGAGCAGAGTTTGGACACAGAGGTGCAGAACGACTATTGCAAAGAGAACATGTAGGAGATTGGGGCGCAGAAGGACTTTTACAGAGAACAGAGGTTGGAGTTTGAGGTGCAGAAGGACTCTTACAGAGAGCAGGGGTCGGAGACTGGGGTGCAGAATGACTAATACATAATGCAGAGTTTGTAGACTCGGGTGTGTAAGGACCGTTACAGAGAGCAGAGGTTGGAGATTGCAGTACAGAAGGACTGTTACAGAGAGCAGAGGTTAGAGACAGATGTGCAAAATTATCTTACAGAGAGCATAGGTTGTAGACTGGGGTGTAGAAGGATTGTTGAAGAGCAGATCATGGAGACAAGGGTGTAGAAGGACTGTTACAGAGAGCAGAGGTTGTAGACTGGGGTGCAGAAGCATCATACAGAGAGCAGAGTTTGGAGACTGAGGTGCAGAAGGACTGTTGCAGAGAGCAGAGATTGGAGACTGGGGTGCAGAAGGACTGATACGGAGGGCAGAGTTTGGAGACTGGTGTGCAGAAACATCTTACAGTGAGCGAAGTATGGAGACTGAGGTACAGAAAGACTGTGGCAAAGAGCAGAGGTAGGAGACTAGGGTGCAAAATGACTGTTAAAGAGAGCAGAGATTGGTGACTTGGGTGCAGAAGGCCTGTTACAGAGAGAAGAGGTTGGAGACTGGAGTGCAGAAGGCCTTTGACAGAGAGCATAGATTGGAGACTGGGGTGCAGGACAGTTGCAGAGAAGAAAAGTTGGAGACTAAGGTGCATAAGGACCGTTGCTGAGAGAAGAGGTTGGACTGATGTGCAGAAGGACTTTTACAGAGAGCACAGGTAGAAGACTGGGGTGCAAAATGAATGTTTCAAGAACAGAGGTTGGAGATTGGGGTGCAGGAGGACTGTTACAGCAAGCAGAGTTTAGAGACTGAGGTGCACAAAGACTGTTAAAGAGAGTAGAGGTTGGAGAGTGTGTTCAGAAGGATTTATTGAGAAAGCAGATGTTGGAGACTGGGGTTCAGAAGGACGGATAAAGAGAGCAGAGTTTGGAGACTCAAGTTAAAAAGGACTGCTACAGAGTGCAGAGGTTGGAGAATGGGGTGCAGAAGGAGTGTTGCAGAGAACAGAGGTTGGAGACTGGGTCCAGAAGCACCTTTGCAGAGAGCAGAGGTTGAAGACTGAAGTGCAGAATTATTGTTACAGAAAGCAGAGTTCTGAGACTGGGGTGCAGAAAGACTGTTTCAGTGAGCATAGTTTGCAGACTGGTTTTCAGAAGGGTCTCACAGAAAGAAGAGGTTGGAGACTGATGTACAGAAGGACTGTTACAGCGAGCAGAGTTAGAAGACTGGGGTGCAGAAGAATTGTGGCAGAGAGCAGAGTTTTCAGACTGAGGTACAGAAAAACTGTTGCAGAGAGCAGATATTGGAAACTTTGTGAAAAAAGACTGTTGCAGCGAGCACAGGTTGGAGACAGGGTGCAGAAGGATCGTTGCAGAGAGCAGAGGTTGGATACTGGGGTGCAGAAGGACTGACAAAGACAGAAGAGGTTGGAGACTGGGGTGCAGAAGGCCTGTTACAGAGAGCAGAGTTTGGAGACTAGGGTGCAGAAGTACTGTTACAGAGACCAGAGTTTGGAGACTGGGTTGCAGAAGGTTCTTACAGAGATCAGAGTTTGGAGAATGAGGTGCAGATGCACTGGTGCAGAGAGTAGAGTTTGGAGACCTAGCTGCAGAAGGACCGTTGCAGACAGCAGAGCTTGGAGACTCAGGTGCAGAATGATTGATAAAGAGAGCAGAGGTTGGAGACTGGGGTGCAGAAGGACTGTTGCAGAGAGCAGAGGTTTTAGACTGGAGTGTAGAAGGACTGTTGCAGAGAGTAGAGGTTGCAGATTGGGGTGAAGAAGGACTGTAGCAGAGAGCACATGTTGGAGACTAAGGTGCAGAAGGACAGATACACAGAACAAAGGTTGGAGACTCGGGTGCAGAAGGACTAAGACAGAAAGCAGAGCTTGGAGACTCATGTGCAGAAGGACCCTTACAAAGAGCAGTGGTTGGAGACTGCAGTACAGAAGGACTGTTAAAAAGAGCAAAGGTTGGAGAATGGGGTGGAGAAGAACTGTTGCAGAGAGCAGATGTTGAAGACAGGTGTGCAAAAAAACTGTTGCAGAGAGCAGAGGATGGAGACTCGGGTTCAAGAGGTTGCAGACTGAGTTGCAGACTGAGTTGCAGAAAGACTGATACAAAGGGCATAGTTTGGAGACTGTGGTTCAAAACTACTGACACAGAAAGCAGAGTTTTGATACTGGAGTACATATGGACACTTACAGATAAAAGAATTTGGAGGCTGTGGTACAGAAGGACTGTTACAGAGAGCATGGGTTCGAGACTGGGGTGAAGAAGGATCATTGGGGTGAGCACAGTATGCAGACTGGGTTGTTAAAAGACTGTTGCAGAGAGCAGAGGTTGGAGACTGGCGTGTAGAAGGACTGTTGCAGAGAGCAGACTTTGGAGACTGGGGTGCAGAAGGACTGTTGCATAAAGCAGAGTTTGGAGACTGCATTACAGAAGGACTGTTACAGAGAGCAGAGGTTGGAGACAGGTGTGAAGAATTATCTTACAGAGAGCATAATTTGGAGACTTGGGTGCAGAAGGACTGTTGCATAGCAGATTATGGAGACTAAGGTGTAGATGGACTGTTTCCGAGAGCAGAGGTTGTAGACTGGGGTGCAGAAGCATCATACAAAGAGCAGAGTTTGGAGACTGAGGTGATGAAGCACTGTTGCAGAGAGCAGAGATTGGAGACTGGGGTGCAGAAAGACTGATACAGAGGGCAGAGTTTGGAGACTGGGGTGCAGAAGCAACATACAGCGAGCGACTTACGGAAACTTGGTGGAGGAAGACTGTTGCAGAGAGCAGAGTTTTGAGCCTGGGGTGCAGAAGCAACATACAGCGAGCAACTTATGGAAACTTGGTGCAGAAAGTCTGTTGCAGAGAGCAGAGTTTGGAGACTGGGGTGCAAAAGGACTGTTACAGAGAGCAGAGTTTGGAGACTTGGGTGCAGAAGGCCTGTTACAGAGAGCAGAGGTTGTAGACTGCAGAACAGAAGGACTGTTACAGAGAGCAGATGTTGCAGACTGTGGTGCAGAAGGACTGCGGCAGAGAACAGAACTTGGAGACTGGGGTGCATAAGGACCATTGCTGAGAGAAGAGGTTGGAGACTGATGTGCAGAAGGATTGTTACAGAGAGCATAGGTTGGAGACTGAGGTGCAGAAGGACTTTTAGAGAGAGTAGAGTTTAAAGACATGGGTGCAGAAGGACTGTTACAGAGAGCAGAGGTTGGAGACTGGGGTACAGAAGGAATGTTGCAGAGTGCAGAGTTTTAAACTGGCATGCAGAAGGACTGTTGCATAGCAGATTATGGAGACTAAGGTGTAGATGGACTGTTTCCGAGAGCAGAGGTTGTAGACTGGGGTGCAGAAGCATCATACAAAGAGCAGAGTTTGGAGACTGAGGTGATGAAGCACTGTTGCGGAGAGCAGAGATTGGAGACTGGGGTGCAGAAGGACTAATACAGAGGGCAGAGTTTGGAGACTGGGGTGCAGAAGCAACATACAGCGAGCGATTTACGGAAACTTGGTGGAGGAAGACTGTTGCAGAGAGCAGAGATTGGAGATTGGGGTGCAGAAGGCCTGCTACAGAGAGCAGAGGTTGGAGACTGCAGAACAGAAGGACTGTAACAGAGAGCAGATGTTGCAGACTGTGGTGCAAAATGACTGTTGCAGAGAACAGAACTTAAAGACTGGGGTGCATAAGGACCATTGCTGAGAGAAGAGGTTGGAGACTGATGTGCAGAAGGATTGTTACAGAGAGCATAGGTTGGAGACTGAGGTGCAGAAGGACTTTTACAGAGAGTAGAGTTTAGAGACATGGGTGCAGAAGGACTGATACAGAGAGCAGAGGTTGGAGACTGGGGTACAGAAGGAATGTTGCAGAGTGCAGAGTATTAAACTGGCGTGCAGGAGGACTGTTGCAGAGAGCAGAGTTTGGAGACGGGGTGCAGAAGGACTGTTACAGAGAGCAGAGGTTGAAGCCTGTGGTGCAGAAGGACTGATACAGAAAGCAGAGTTTGGAGACGGGGATGAAGAAGGACCGTTACAGAGATCAGAGGTTGGATACAGGTGTGCAGAAGGATCTTACAAGGAGCAGAGGTTTGAGAATGGGGTGTAGAAGCAGTGTTGCAGAGAGCAGAGATGGAGACTGGGGTGCAGATGGACTGTTGTAGAGAGCAGAGGTTAAAGACTGTGGTGCAGAAGGACTGTTACAGAGAGCAGATTTTAGACACTGGGGTGAAGAAGAATCGTTTCAGAGAGCAGAGATTGAAGACTCGTGTGCAGAAGGACTGTTACAAAGAGCAGAGGTTGGAGACTGGGGTGCAGAAGGACTGTTGCAGAGAGCAGAGGTTGGAGATTTTTGTGCAGAAGGACTGTTCCAGAGAGGAGATGTTAGAGACTGGGGTGCAGAAAACCTGTTACAGAGAGCTGAGTTTGGAGAAGGGGTGCAGAAGGACTGTTATAGAGAGCAGATTTTGGAGATTGGTTTGCAAAAGTATCTTCCAGGGAGTAGAGGTTGGATACTGAGATGCATAAGGACTGTTACAGAGAGTAGATGTTGGATACTGAGGTGCAGATTGACAATTGCAGAAAGAAGAGTTTGAAGACTGAGGTGCAGAAGGACTGTTACAGAGCGCAGAGGTTGGAGACTGAGGTGCAGAAGGACTGATACAGAAAGCAGGGTTTAGAGACTGGGGTGCAGAAGGACCATTACAGAGAGCAGAGGTTGGGGACTGCGGTGCAGAAGAACTGTTACAGAGAGCAGAGGTTGGAGATTGGGGTGCAGAAAGACTGTTGTAGAGAGCAGACTTAGGAGACTGGGGTGCAGAAGGATTGTTGCAGGGAGCAGAGGTTGAAGACTGAGGTTCAGAAAGACTGTTATAGAGAGCAGAGGTTGGAGACTGGGGTGCAGAAGGATTGTTGCAGAGAACAGAGGTTTGCGACTGAGGTGCACAAGGTCCGTTGAAGATAGCAGAGGTTGGAGACTGGGGTGCAGAAGGATCTTACAGAGAGCAGAGGTTGGAGACTGAAGTGCAGAAAGACTGTTGTAGAGAGCAGACGTAGGAGACTGGGGTGCAGAAGGATTGTTGCAGAGAGCTGAGATTGGAGACTGGGGTGCAAAAAGACTTTCACAAAGAGCAGAGATTGGAGACTGGGGAGTGGAAGAACTGTTACTGAGAGTAGAGTTAGGACACTGGGGTAAAGAAGCATATTACAGCGAGAAGAGGTTGGAGAGTGGGGTGAAGAAGGACCTTTACAGAGAGCAGAATTTGGAGACTGGGGTTCAGAAGGATTGTTACAGAGAACAGAGTTTGGATACTGAGGTGCAGAAGGACTGTTGCATAGAGCAGAAGTTGGAGATTTGGGTGCAGAAGGACCTTTGCAGAAAGAAGAAGTTGGAGACTGAGGTGAAGAAGGACTGTTACAGAGAGCAGAGGATTGAGATAGAGGTGCAGAAGGAATGATACCGAAAGGAGAGTTTGGAGACTGGGGTACAGGAGGACCATTACAGAGAGAAGCGGTTGGAGTCTGCAGTACAGAAGGACTGTTACAGAGAGGAGAGGATGGAGACTGGGGTGCAGA
This sequence comes from Ictidomys tridecemlineatus, assembly GCF_052094955.1. NCBI lineage: Eukaryota > Metazoa > Chordata > Mammalia > Rodentia > Sciuridae > Ictidomys > Ictidomys tridecemlineatus. The sequence goes on along the minus strand of NW_027522860.1, from coordinate 20,024 downwards.
AAAACTGTTGCAGGGATTAGATGATGACGACTGGGGTTCAGTAGGACTGTAGCAGAGAGCAGACGTTGGAGACTGTTGTGCAGAATGACTGATACAGAAAGCAGTGTTTGGAGACTGGGGTGCAGAAAAACCGTTACAGGGAGCAGAGTTTGGAGACTGCGGTACAGAAGGACTGTTACAGAGAGCAGAGTTTGGAGACTTGGGTGCAGAAGGACTGATACAGAGAGCAGAGGTTGGAGACTGGGGTACAGAAGGAATTTTGCAGAGTGCAGAGTTTTAAACTGGCGTGCAGAAAGACTGTTGCAGAGAGAAGAGTTTGGAGATGGGGTGCAGAATGACTGTTACAGAGAGCAGAGTTTGGAGACTGAGGTGCAGAAGGACTGATACAGAAAGCAGGGTTTAGAGACTGGGGTGCAGAAGGACCATTACAGAGAGCAGAGGTTGGGGACTACGGTGCAGAAGAACTGTTACAGAGAGCAGAAGTTGGAGATTGAGGTGCAGAAGGACTGTTGTAGAGAGCAGACGTAGAAGACTGGGGTGCAGAAGGATTGTTGCAGAGAGCAGAGGTTGGAGACTGAGGTGCAGAAGGACTGTTACAGAGAACAGAGACTGTTGTGCAGAAGGGCTGATACAGAAAGCAGTGTTTGGAGACTGGGGTGCAGAAAACCGTTACAGGGAGCAGAGTTTGGAGACTGCGGTACAGAAGGACTGTTACAGAGAGCAGAGTTCGGAGACGGGGTTGAAGAAGGATCTTACAGAGAGCAGAAGTTGGAGACTCGGGTGCAGAAGGACTGTTGCAGAGAGCAGACATTGGGGACTGGGGTGCAGAAGAATGTTTCCAGAGATTATAGGTTGGGAACTGGGGTGTAGAAGGACTGTTGCATAGAGCAAAGGGTGGAGACTGAGGTGCAGAAGGGCTTCTACAGGGAGCAGAGTTTGGAGACTGGGATGCAGAAAGACTGTTGCAGGAAGCAGAGGTTGGAGACTGGTTTGGAGAAGGAATGTTACAGAGAGCAGAGTTTGTAAACTGGGGTGCGGAAAGTCCGTTGCAGAGAGCAGAGTTTGGAGACTGCAGTACAGAAGGACTGTTACACAGAGGAAATGTTGGAGACTGTGGTGCAGAAGGACTGTTGCAGAGAACAGAGGTTGAAGACTGTGGTGCAGAAGGACTGATACAGAAAGCAGATTTTGGAGACTGGGGTGCAGAAGGACCATTACAGTGAGCAGAGGTTAGAGACTGTGGTACAGAAGAACTGTTGTAGAGAACAAGGTTGGAAACTTGGGTGCATAGGGAGCATTTCAGAGGGCAGACATTGGAGACTGAGGTGCAGAAGGAATGTTACAGAGAGCAGAGTGTGGAAACTGGGGTGCAGAAGAATCTTAAAGAGAGGAATGTTTGGAGACTTGGGTGAAGAACGATTGTTGCAGAGAGCAGACGTTGGAGACTGGGGTGGAAAAGAATCATTGCAGAGAGTAGATTATGGAAACTGAGGTGCAAAAAAACTGATACAGAGAGCAGTGTTTGGAGACTGGGTTGCAGAAGGACTAATACTGAGAGCTGAGTTTGGTGACTGGGGACTAGAACAATCTTACACAGAGAAAATTTTTGAGACTGGGGTGCAGAAGGATTGTTGCAGAGAGCAGATTTTGGAGACTGCGGTGCAGAAGGATCGTTGAAGAGAGTATATTATGGAGACTTGTGTATAGAAGGACTGTTTTAGAGAGCAGAGTTTGGAGACTGGGGTGAAGAAACTGTTGCAGAGAGCAGTTGTTGAAGACTGAGGTGTAGAAAAACTGTTACAGAGATCAGTGTTTAGAGACTAAGGTGCAGAGAGGAGAGGTTTGAGACTGCATGCAGAAGGACTGTGCAGAGTGCAGTGTTTGAAGACTGGGGTGCAGAAAGACTGTTACAGAGAATAGAGGTTAGAGACTGCTGTACAGAAGAACTGTTAAAGAGAGCAGAGTTTTGAGACAGGTGTGCAGAAGGATCTTACAGAGAGCCGAGGTTGGAGACTGGGGTGCAATAGGACTGATGCAGAGAGTAGAATTTGGAGAATGGGGTGCAGAAGGACTGTTACAGAGAGTAGATGTTGAAGACTGAGGTGCAGAAATACCTTTGCAAAGAGAAGAGTTTGGAGACTGAGGTGCAGAAAGACTGTTGCAGAGTGCAGAGGTTGGAGACTTGGGTGTAGGACTGTTGCAGAGAGCAGAGGTTGAAGTTTGGGGATCCGAAAGACTGTTGCAGCTAGCAGACGTTAGAGACTGAAATGCAGAAGGACATTTACAGAGCACAGGTTGGAGATTGAGTGCAGAAGGACTGATAGAGGAAGCAGAGGTTGGAGAGTGGGGTGCAGAAGGACCGTTACAGAGAGAAGAGTTTGGAAACTGCAGTACAAAAGTACTGTTACAGAGAGCATAGGTTCAAGACTGGGGTGGAGAAGGACTGTTGTAGAGAGCAGAGGTTGGAGACTGGGTGCAGTAGGACAATTGCAGAGTGCAGAGGTTGCAGACTGTGGTGGAGAAGGACTGCTACAAAGCAGAGTTTGGAGACTGGGTTGCAGAAGGCCTGTTACAGACAGCAGCGTTTGGAGACTGGGGTGCAGAAGAAGTGTTGTAGAGAACTGAGGTTGAAGACTGGGGTACAGAAGGATTGTTGCAGAGACCAGAGTTTGGAGACTGGGGTGCAGAAGGACTGATACAGAAAGCAGAGTTCGGATACTGGGGTGCAGAATGCCTGTTACAGACAGCAGAGTTTGGAGACTGGGGTGCAGACAGATTGGTACAGAGAGCAGAGTTTGAATACTGGGTTGCAGAAAAATATTAAGGAGAGCAAATTTGGAGTCTGAGGGGCAGAAGCACTGTTACAGAGAGAAGATGTTTGAGATTGAGTTGCAGAAGGACCGTTGCAGAGAGCAGACATTGGAGACCAAGGTGCAGAAGGATTGTTACAGAGAGCAGAGGTTGAAGACTGGGGTGCAGAAGGACTGATACAGAAAGCAGAGGTTGGAGACTCGGGTGCCGAAGGACCCTTACAGAGAGCAGAGGTTGGAGACTGAGGTGCAGAAGGACTGTTGCAGAGAGCAGAGATTGCAGACTGAGTTGTAGAAGGACTGTTACAGCGGGCAGATTTTCGAGACTGTGTTGGAAAACGACTGATACAGAAAGCAGAGGTTGGATACTGGGGTGAATAAGGACCCTTACAGAGAGCAGAGGTTGGAGACTGGGGTGCAGAAGGATCGTTGCAGAGAGCAGCGTTGGGAAACTGGTGTTCAAAAGGCCTGTTACAGAGAGGAGAGGTTGGAGACTGAAATGCAGAAGGACTGTTATAGAGAGCAGTGTTTGGAGACTGGGTTGCTGAAGGATCCTACAGAGATCAGAGGTTGGAGACTGAGGTGCAGGTGGACTATTACAGAGAGCAGCAGTTTTAGACTGGGGTGGAGAAGGATCGTGAAGAGAGCAGAGGTTTCAGACTGAGTTGCAGAAGGACTATTACAGAGAGCAGAGGTTGGAGACTGAGGTGTAGAAAGACTGTTTCAAAGAGGACAGTTTGGAGACTAAGGTGCAGAAGGACTGTTACAGGAAGCTGAGTTTAGAAATTGGGGTGCAGAAGGACCGTTACAGAGCACAGAGGTTGGAGACTGTGGTATAGGATTGTTACCGAGAGCAGAAGTTGAAGACTGGGGTGCAGAAAGACTCTTACATAGAACAGAGGATGGAGTCTGAGGTGCAGAAGGATAGATACAGAGAACAGAGGTTGGAGACTGGGGTTCAGACAGACTGTTACAGAAAGCAGAGGTTGGAGACTGGGATTTAGAAGGACCATTACAAAGAGCAGAGTTTGGAGACTGTGGTACAGAACGACTGTTACAGAGAGAAGATTTGGAGTTTTGGGAGAAGAGGAATGTTGCTGAGGACAGAGGTGGTAGACTGTGGTGGAGAAGGCATGTTACAGAGAGCAGAGTTTTGAAACTGGAGTGCAGAAGGATCTTACAGAGAGCAGAGGTTGGAGACTGTGGTGCAGAAGGACTGTTACAGAGTGCAGACGTTGGAGACTGGGGTCCAGGAGAATCCTTGCAGAGAGCTGAGTTTGGAGACTGGGGTTCAGAAGGACTGTTGTAGAGAGCAGATGTTGGAGAGGGGGTGCAGAAAGACTTTTGCTGAGAGCAGATTTTAGAAACTGGGGTGCAGAAGGACTGTTACACAGAGCAGAGGTTGGATAGTGAGGTGGAGTAGGACTGTGACAGAGATCAGAAGTTGAATACGGGGGGCAGAAGTACCCTTACACAGAGCAGAGGTTGGAGACTGGGGTTCAGATGGATTTAACAGAGAGAAGAGTTTGGAGACTGGGGGTTCTAAAGGACTGTTACAGAGTGCAAAGTTAAAAGATTGGGTTGCAGAAGTATCTTACTGAGAGCAGAGTTGAGAGACTGAGGTGCAGAAGGACAGTTACAGAGAGCAAAGGTAGGAGACTGGGGTGAAGAAGTGTTGTTGCAGAGAGCAGAGATTTTAGTCTGAGGTGCAGAAGAAGTGCTGCAGAGAGCAGATGTTGGAGACTGGGGTGCAGAAGGACTGTTGCAGAAAGCAGATATTGGTAACTAGGGTGCAGAAGGACTGTTGAAGAAAGAAGAGGTTAGAGACTGGGGTGCAGAAAGACTGTTTCGGAGAGCACATGTTGGAGACTGAGGTGCAGAAGAATTGTTACAGAGAGCAGAGTTGTAAGAATAGGGTGTAGAAGGATCTTACAGAGAGCAGAGGTTGGAGACAGGGGTGCAGAAGTACTGTTGCAGAGAGCAGAGGTTGGAGACTGAGGTGCAGAAGGACTGTTATAGAGAAGAGGTTGGAGATGGGGAGAAGAAGGACTGTTACTGAGAACAGAGGTTGAAGACTCATGTGCAGCGCTTGAGCTGGGATAGTAGGAACTGCACTTAGTCTACTAATCCGTTCTGACCTAGGTCAACCTGGAGCTCTATTGGGTGACGACCAAATTTACAATGTTATTGTTACTGCTCATGCATTCATTATAATTTTCTTTATAGTTATACCAATTATAATTGGTGGGTTTGGAAACTGACTAGTACCCCTAATAATTGGAGCTCCTGATATAGCATTTCCACGAATAAATAATATAAGCTTCTGACTGCTTCCCCCTTCTTTTCTTCTCTTACTCGCTTCTTCTATGGTTTAAGCAGGAGCAGGAACTGGCTGAACCATTTATCCTCCATTAGCTGGAAATCTTGCCCATGCAGGAGCTTCAGTAGACCTAACCATCTTCTCCCTTCACTTAGCAGGAGTCTCATCCATCCTAGGAGCAATTAACTTTATTACAACAATTGTTAACATAAAACCACCTGCTATATCTCAATATCAAACTCCTTTATTTGTATGATCCGTGTTAATTACAGCAGTACTTCTACTCTTGTCCCTTCTGGTTCTTGCGGCAAGAATCACTATACTACTCACAGATTGTAATCTTAATACCACATTTTTTGACCCTGCTGGAGGTGGGGATCCTATCCTCTATCAACATCTATTTTGATTTTTTGGACACCCTGAAGTTTATATTCTTATCCTTCCAGGATTTGGTATAATTTCTCATATCGTAACATATTACTCAGGAAAAAAAGAACCATTCGGTTATATAGGAATAGTATGAGCTATAATATCTATTGGTTTCCTTGGATTTATTGTATGAGCCCATCATATATTTACCGTTGGAATAGATGTAGATACTCGAGCTTATTTTACATCCGCAACTATAATTATTGCTATTCCTACAGGAGTAAAAGTTTTTAGCTGATTAGCGACCCTGCATGGAGGAAATATTAAATGATCACCTGCAATACTATGAGCACTCGGCTTTATTTTCTTATTCACTGTAGGAGGCCTAACAGGTATTGTCTTAGCCAACTCTTCATTAGATATTGTCCTACACGATACATATTATGTAGTAGCCCATTTTCACTATGTGTTATCAATGGGAGCTGTATTTGCCATTATGGGAGGATTCGTTCACTGATTCCCTCTTTTTTCTGGTTACACACTAAATGATATATGAGCTAAAATTCATTTTACTGTAATAGTTGTTGGAGTAAATTTAACTTTCTTTCCTCAACATTTCTTAGGACTATCAGGTATACCACGTCGATACTCTGATTACCCAGATGCTTACACAGCATGAAATAATGTATCCTCAATAGGTTCCTTTATTTCTCTCACAGCTGTTATAATTATAATTTTTACAATTTGAGAAGCATTTGCATCAAAACAAGAAGTCCTCACCGTAGAACTGACACCAACTAATCTAGAATGACTGCATGGGTGCCCTCCACCCTATCACACATTTGAAGAACCTACTTACATTAAGGCTTAAATCAAGAAAGGAAAGAATCGAACTTTCTAAGACTAGTTTCAAGCCAGCCTCATAACCATTATGACTTTCTTCATGAGATATTAGTAAAATAATTACATAACTTTGTCAAAGTTAACTTATAGGTTAAATCCCTATATATCTCTATGGCTTACCCGCTCGAATTAGGATTTCAAGACGCCACATCTCCCATTATAGAAGAACTTTTACACTTTCATGACCATACCCTTATAATTGTTTTCTTAATTAGCTCCTTAGTCCTCTATATCATCTCATTAATACTAACTACAAAATTAACTCATACAAGCACTATAGATGCTCAAGAAGTAGAGACTATCTGAACCATCCTTCCTGCTATTATCCTTATTCTGATTGCTCTCCCCTCTCTACGTATTCTATACATAATAGACGAAATTAACGACCCATCCTTAACAGTAAAGACAATAGGCCATCAATGATATTGAAGCTATGAATACACTGACTACGAAGACCTTAACTTTGACTCTTACATAATTCCAACTTCAGACTTAGCCCCCGGAGATCTACGACTTCTGGAAGTCGACAATCGAGTTGTTCTTCCAATGGAGTTACCTGTACGAATATTAATCTTATCTGAAGATGTACTTCACTCTTGAGCAGTCCCATCCCTTGGATTAAAAACAGATGCCATCCCAGGCCGACTTAATCAAGCTACGCTAACATCAACACGACCAGGACTTTATTATGGGCAATGCTCTGAAATTTGCGGATCAAATCATAGCTTCATACCTATTGTTCTTGAATTAGTTCCACTAAAACACTTTGAGAACTGATCCTCATCAATACTATAAATTCATTATGAAGCTAAATAGCATCAACCTTTTAAGTTGAAGATTAGGAGTTGAACCTCCTCATAATGAAATGCCCCAACTAGACACATCCACATGATTTATTACAATTCTATCAATGATTTTAGCCCTTTTCTTTATATTTCAACTTAAAATCTCAAATCACTCTTATCCGTCTAATCCCTCTCTTAAAAATACTAAACTAATTGAACATAAAACTCCTTGAGAAGAAAAATGAACGAAAATCTATTTGCCTCTTTCATTACCCCTACACTTATAGGTCTTCCTATTGTCCTTCTTATTATTATATTCCCCAATTTACTCTTTCCTTCACCTACTCGACTAGTAAACAACCGTCTAGTATCACTCCAACAATGACTAATTCAACTTGTACTAAAACAAATAATGGCAATGCTCAACCCGAAAGGACGTACCTGATCCTTAATACTAATTTCATTAATTATATTTATTGGCTCAACTAATCTTCTAGGCCTTCTACCTCATTCTTTCACACCAACAACCCAATTATCAATAAACTTAGGAATGGCTATCCCTCTGTGAGCAGGAGCTGTAATCACCGGATTTCGTCATAAGACTAAAGCATCTTTAGCCCACTTTCTCCCACAAGGAACCCCAATTCCTCTTATCCCTATACTTATCATTATTGAGACAATTAGCCTTTTTTATTCAACCTATAGCATTAGCTGTACGATTAACAGCTAATATTACAGCTGGTCATCTTCTTATACATTTAATTGGAGGAGCAACTCTTGTATTAACATCTATTAGCCCTCCTACAGCTATTCTTACTTTTATTATTCTTGTCCTATTAACAATACTCGAATTTGCAGTTGCATTAATTCAAGCTTATGTTTTTACCCTCTTAGTAAGTCTTTATTTACACGATAATACTTAATGACCCACCAAACCCACGCCTATCATATAGTTAATCCTAGTCCCTGACCATTAACAGGGGCCCTCTCTGCCTTACTCCTAACGTCTGGCCAAGTAATATGATTTCACTTCAACTCCTCCTTTCTCCTCACACTAGGCCTAACAGCTAATACCCTAACAATATACCAATGATGACGAGACGTCGTGCGAGAAGGTACATTTCAAGGTCACCACACATCAATTGTCCAAAAAGGTTTACGATACGGCATAGTACTATTTATCATTTCAGAAGTATTTTTCTTTGCCGGATTTTTCTGAGCATTCTACCATTCTAGCTTAGCCCCAACCCCAGAATTAGGCAGTTGCTGACCTCCAGTAGGAATCAACCCACTTAACCCCTTAGAAGTTCCACTATTAAATACCTCTGTTCTTTTAGCTTCGGGAGTTTCAATTACTTGAGCTCACCACAGCCTAATAGAAGGAGACCGAAAACACATAGTCCAAGCACTATCAATTACAATTGCTCTAGGACTTTACTTTACTCTTCTCCAAGCCTCTGAATATTTAGAGACTTTTTTTACAATCTCAGATGGAGTATATGGCTCAACATTTTTCATAGCCACAGGCTTCCACGGCCTTCACGTTATTATTGGATCAACCTTTCTCCTAGTATGTCTCATTCGTCAACTAAATTTTCACTTTACATCAAGCCATCATTTCAGATTTGAAGCAGCCGCATGATACTGACACTTTGTAGACGTAGTATGACTCTTCCTATATGTACCTATTTATTGATGAGGTTCATATTCTCTTAGTATTAATTAGTACAATTGACTTCCAATCAATTAGTTCTGGAACTAACCCAGAAGAGAATAATAAACCTTATAGTACCCCTCTTTATAAATTCTTTCATTGCTCTACTATTAATTTCTGTAGCATTTTGACTACCCCAGCTAAACGTATATGCTGAAAAAGCAAGTCCTTACGAATGCGGCTTTGACCCTATAGGATCTGCTCGCCTACCATTCTCAATAAAATTTTTTCTTGTTGCAATTACATTTCTTCTATTTGATCTAGAGATTGCTCTTCTTCTCCCCCTCCTCTGAGCCTCCCAAACAAACAGTCTTAATCTTATATTAACTATAGCCTTACTTTTAGTCTTAATTCTTACTCTCGAACTAGCCTATGAATGAGTCCAAAAGGGTCTAGAATTAATTGAATATAATAATTAGTTTAAAAATAAAACAAGTGATTTCGACTCACTAAATTATGGGTTACCATAATTATCAAAATGCCTATTATTGTTCTCAATACTATTTTAGCTTACTCTACATCCCTATTAGGAATATTTATCTACCGACCCCACCTAATATTATCACTTCTATGCCTAGAAGGAATGATATTATCAATATTTGTCTTATGCTCACTCTTAATTATTAATTTCCATTTCTCTTTATCATTTATGATTCCCATTATTTTACTAGTATTTGCTGCATGTGAAGCAGCTGTAGGTCTAGCCCTTCTCGTAATAGTATCAAATACATACGGTCTAGACTATGTCCAAAACCTAAATATTCTTCAATGCTAAAAATTGTTATTCTCACAATCCTACTTGCCCCCCTTGTATGATTCTCAAAACCCTCCATAATCTGAATCAACCCCTCAATTCACAGTCTGTTAATTAGCCTAACTGTTCTTTTCACATTAAATTGTCCTACAAATACAGATCTAATTTTTTCACTAGCTTTCTTTACCGATCCTTTATCCTCCCCCCTATTAATTCTTACAGCATGACTCTTACCCCTTATAATTATAGCAAGTCAGAGCCATCTAACCCATGAACCATTAATTCGAAAAAAAACTGTACATTCTTATACTAATCTCACTACAATCCTTTTTAATTATAACCTTCTCTGCTACTGAATTAATTATATTTTATATTCTATTTGAGGCTACCTTAATCCCCACACTAATCATTATCACTCGATGAGGGAACCAAACTGAACGATTAAATGCAGGATTATATTTTCTATTTTATACCCTGGTAGGTTCATTACCCTTACTAGTAGCATTAATCTATATTCAAAAATCTGCAGGATCCTTAAACTTTATCATTTCATTGTACCAGTCACCTAACCTCCCCATATCCTGAAAAAATGACATTTTATGATTAGCATGTATCATAGCTTTTATAGTTAAAATACCCTTATATGGCCTTCACCTTTGATTGCCAAAATCTCACGTTGAAGCCCCCATTGCTGGTTCCATAGTCCTAGCTGCTATTCTACTAAAACTTGGTGGATATGGTATAATCCGAATTTCAACTTTTCTACATCCTATTACGTGTAATATAGCATATCCCTTTATTATATTATCATTATGAGGTATAATTATAACAAGCTCAATTTGCTTATGACAAACAGACCTAAAGTCCCTCATTGCTTACTCTTCAGTAAGCCACATAGCACTAGTAATTGTAGCAATCATAATTCAAACCCCTTGAAGCTTTATAGGAGCTACAGCACTAATAATTGCCCATGGACTAACATCTTCCATATTATTCTGTCTAGCAAACACTAATTATGAACGAATCCACAGTCGAACTATAACTTTAGCTCGAGGCTTACAATCTATTCTCCCCCTAATAGCAACATGATGAGTTTTAGCTACCTTAATCAATTTAGCCCTCCCACCTTCTATTAATCTAATTGGTGAACTATTCATTATTATAGCATCATTCACTTGATCAAATATTACAATTATTTTAACCGGACTAAATATACTAATTACAGCCCTCTACTCACTATATATGCTAATCATAACACAACGAGGAAAATTTACATACCATACATTAAATATTAATCTTTCCTTCACGCGAGAAAACACACTCATATTTCTTCATCTTTTTACACTTATCATTTTATCAACAAACCCTACTATTATTCTGAGTCAATTATACTGTAAATATAGTTTAAGCAAAACTTTAGATTGTGAATCTAACAATAGAGAATCGTAATCTCTTATTTACCAAGAAAGCATGCGAGAACTGCTAATTCATGCTCCCCGTGTTTACATCCATGGCTTTCTTAACTTTTATACGATAGTAGTAATCCATTGGTCTTAGGAACCAAAAAATTGGTGCAACTCCAAATAAAAGTAATAAATACATTCTCTTCACTTATACTCACATCACTCGTAACCCTCTCATTTCCTATTTTTCTCACCATGACTGATCATTATAAACATATTAACTACCCAAACTACATAAAAATCTCTATTATTTGTGCATTATCATTCTGCATAGTACCAACACTAATATTTATCAACTCAAACTATAAACTTATTATCTCGAACTGACACTGAATAACTATCCAAACATTCACTCTCTCCATAAGCTTCAAGTTAGATTATTTTTCTATACTTTTTATACCTGTAGCATTATTTGTGACATGATCAATTATAGAATTTTCAATATGATATATACACTCAGACCCTTTCATTAACCGCTTCTTCAAATATCTACTCCTATTCCTTATCACTATAATAATTCTAGTTACATCCAACAATCTATTCCAACTATTTATTGGCTGAGAAGGAGTAGGCATCATATCCTTTTTATTAATTGGCTGATGATACGGTCGAACAGATGCTAATACAGCAGCCCTTCAAGCTATCCTATACAACCGAATTGGAGATATTGGATTTGTATTAGCCATAGCATGATTCTTACTCAACTCAAACTCATGAGAATTTCAACAACTTTTCATGACAGATGTATCCTTTTTTTTATTTTTTTATTTTTATTTTTATTTTTTTATTGGTTTATTTATTTTGTGTATTACTGAAGGTCTCCTACCATTTCCATATGTTTTCCCTTCTCTCTTCCTTTCTCTCCCCCCATTCGTCTTAGTTTACTGTTAGTCTTTTCCTCATGCTCTTCCTTCCTGTTCTATTCTTAGTGGCTCTCTTTATATCAAAGAAGACATTTGACATTTGATTTTTAGGGCTTGGCTAGCTTCACTTAGCATAATCTGCTCTAATGCCATCCATTTCCCTGCAAATTCTATGATTTTGTCGTTTCTTAGTGCTGCATAATACTCCATTGTGTATAGCTGCCACAATTTTTTTATCCACTCATCTATTGAAGGGCATCTAGGTTGGTTCCACAGTCTAGCTATTGTGAATTGTGCTGCTATAATCATTGATGTGGCCGTATCCGTATAGTGTGCTCTTTTAAGGTCCTCAGGGAATAGTCCAAGAAGGGCAATAGCTGGGGCAAATGGTGGATCCATTCCCAGCTTTCCCAGGAATCTCCATACTGCTTTCCAAATTGGCCTCACCATTTTGCAGTCCCACCAGCAGTGAACAAGTGTGCCCTTTTCCCCACATCCTCGCCAACACTTATTGTTGTTTGACTTCATAATGGCTGCCAATCTTACAGGAGTGAAATGGTATCTTAGGGTGGTTTTGATTTGCATTTCTCTGATTGCTAGAGATGTTGAGCATTTTCTCATGTGCTTGTGGATTGATTGTATGTCCTCCTCTGAGAAGTGTTTGTTCAGGTCCTTGGCCCATTTGTTGATTGGATTATTTGTTATCTTATTGTTTAATTTTTTGAGTTCTTTGTACATTCTGGATATTAGGGCTCTGTCTGAGGTGTGAGGGGTAAAAATTTGTTCCCAGGATGTAGGCTCTCTATTTACCTCTTTTACTGTTTCTCTTGCTGAGAAAAAACTTTTTAGTTTAAGTAGGTCCCATTTATTTATTCTTGTCATTAACTCTTGGGCTACGGGCGTTCTATTAAGGAATTTGGAGCCCGACCCCACAATATGTAGATCGTAGCCAACTTTTCCTTCTATCAGACGCAGTGTCTCTGTTTTTATATCTAGCTCCTTGATCCATTTTGAGTTAACTTTTGTGGCTGGCGAGAGAAAGGGATTCAATTTCATTTTGTTGCATATGGATTTCCAATTTTCCCAGCACCATTTGTTGAAGATGCTATCCTTCCTCCATTGCATGTTTTTAGCCCCTTTATCAAATATAAGATAGTTGTAACTTTGTGGATTAGTCTCTGTGTCCTCTATTCTGTACCATTGGTCCACCTGCCTGTTTTGGTACCAGTACCATGCTGTTTTTGTTACTATTGCTTTGTAGTACAGTTTGAGCTCTGGTATCGCTATACCTCCAGATTCACACTTCCTGCTTAGAATTGCTTTTGCTATTCTGGGTCTTTTGTTTTTCTATATGAATTTCATGATTGCTTTATCTATTTCTACAAGAAATGTCTTTGGGATTCTGATTGGCATCGCATTAAACCTGTAGAGAACTTTGGGTAATATCGCCATTTTGATGATGTTAGTTCTGCCTATCCATGAACAGGGTACATTTTTCCATCTTCTGAGATCTTCTTCTATCTCTCTCTTTAAGGTTCTGTAGTTTTCATTGTATAAATCTTTCACCTCTTTTGTTAGGTTGATTCCCAAGTATCTTATTTTCTTTGAGGATATTGTGAATGGAGTGGTTTTCCTTATTTCCATTTCAGAGGTTTTGTTGCTGATATACAGGAATGCCTTTGATTTGTGCGTGTTGATTTTATATCCTGCCACTTTGCTGAATTCATTTATTAACTCTAGCAACTTCTTTGTAGATCCTTTTGGGTCTGTTAAGTAAATTATCATGTCATCTGCAAATAGCGATAATTTAATTTCTTCTTTTCCTATTTTTATGCCTTTAATTTCTTTTGTCTGTCTAAATGCTCTGGCTAGTACTTCGAGAACTAAATTCCTTGTTTCCCCTACTAGGTTTACTCTTGGCCGCCACAGGGAAATCTCCCCAATTCGGTCTTCATCCCTGATTACCCTCTGCTATAGAAGGTCCGACCCCTGTATCAGCTCTACTTCACTCCAGTACTATAGTAGTAGCAGGAGATTTTCTACCCGCTAATAGAACATAACAAAACTATCCAAACACTTACCCTCTGCTTAGGAGCTATCACTACTCTATTTACTGCCATCTGTGCTCTTACCCAAAATGACATTAAAAAGATTATTGCATTTTCCACTTCAAGCCAACTAGGATTAATAATAGTAACCATTGGAATTAATCAGCCTCACTTAGCCTTTCTCCACATTTGTACACATGCATTCTTTAAAGCCATATTATTTATATGCTCAGGATCAATTATTCACAACCTAAACGATGAACAAGACATTCGAAAAATAGGAGGACTATTCAAAGCCCTTCCATTTACCTCATCTTCACTCATTATTGGCAGTCTAGCACTTACAGCAACCCCATTCCTAACTGGATTCTACTCTAAAGACCTAATTATTGAATCCGCAAACACGTAGTATACCAACGCCTGAGCCCTAACTATTACTCTCCTCGCCACCTCCCTAACTGCTGTCTACAGCACACGAATTATTTTCTATGTCCTAATAGGACGACCTCGATTTTCTACACTAACCTCAATCAATGAAAATAATCCCCAGCTACTTAATTCAATTAAACGTCTTCTCATTGGAAGTATTATTGCAGGATTTATCCTTTCATATAATATCCCACCTATAAATATCCCAGTCCTAACCATACCCACTTACCTGAAACTTACTGCACTATTAGTAACCATTCTAGGATTCGTCATTGCTATAAAACTAAACTCAATAACTCTTTATCTAAAAACCAAGTTATACTCAAACACATCAAAATTTTCAACCTTACTAGGCTACTTTCCTACCATCATTCATTGATACAACCCTCATCCTAATCTTGTAATAAGCCAAAAATTTTCTGCACCCCAGTCTCCAACCTCTACCCCAGTCTCCAACCTCTGCTTTCTGCAACGGTACTGCTGGGGTGCAGAAAGACTTTCGCAGAGAGCAGAGGTTGAAAACTGGGGTGCAAAAGGATTGTTGTAGAGAGCAGAAATTTTAAACTGGGGTGAAGAGGGATCGTTGCAGAGAGCAAAGGTTGGAGACTGGGGTGCAGTAGAACTCCTACAGAGAGCAGAGTTTTTAGACAAGGTTGCACAAGGATCTAACAGAGAGCAGAGTTTTAGACTGATGTGCACAGGACTGTTACAGAGAGCAGAGGTTGGAGACTGGGGTGCAGAAAGATCGTTGTAGAGTACAGAGTTTTCAGACTGAGGTGCAGAAGGACTTTTGCATAGAGCACATGTTGGAGACTGGGGTGCAGAAGGACTGTTGCAAAGAGCAGAGTTGTAGAGAGCAAAATTTGGAGACTGGGGTGTAGAAGGATTGTTATAGAGAACAGAGGTTGGAGACTGGGTTGCAGAGGGACTGTTGCAGAGAGCAGAGACTGGACACTGGGGTGTAGAAGGACTGTTGCAGAGAGCACAGGTTGGAGATTGGGGTGCAGAAGGCCTATTACGGAGAGCAGAGTTTGGAGAAGGGGTTCAGAAGTACATTTACAGAGAGTAGTTTTTGGAGACTGAGGTGCAGAAGGACAGTTGCAGAGAGCAGACTTTTGATAATGTTTTACAGAGGCAGAGGTTGGAGATTTGGTGCAGAAGGACTGTTACAGAGAGCAGATGTTGAAGACTTGGGTGCAGAAGGACTGTTACAGAGAGCAGAGTTTGGAGACTGGGGTGCAGAAGACCTGTAAGAGAGAAGAGGTTGGAGACTTCTGTGCAGAAAGATTGTTACAGATTGCACAGTTTGAAGACTGGGGTGCAGAAGGACCGTTGCAGAGATCAGAGGTTTCAGACTGAGGCTTAGAAGGACTGATACAGAGAGCAGAGGTTGGAGTCTGAGGTGCAGAAGGACTTTTAGAGAACAGAGTTTGGCGAATGGGGTGCAGAAGTACCGTTTCAGAGAGCAGATGTTGGAGACTGGGATGCAAAAGGATTGTTACAGAGAGCAGAAGTTGGAGACTGGGGTGCTGAAGCATCATTACAGTGAGCAGAGGTTGGAGACTGAGGTGCAGAAGGTCTGTTACAGAGAGCAAAGGTTTTAAACTGGGGTGCAGAAGGATTGTTGCAGAGAGCAGAGTTTTCAGACAGAGGTGTGGAAGGAATGTAGCAGAGAGCAGGTGTTGGATTCTGGGGTGCAGAAGACTGTTACAGAGAGCAGAGTTTGAAGACAGGGGTGCATAAGAATCATTACAGGGAGCAAAGGTTGGAGAGTGGGGTGCAGAAGGACTTTTACAGAGAGCAGAGTTTGAAGTCTGGGGTGCGGAAGGTTTTTTACAGAGAGCAGAATTTGAAGACTGGCGTGCAGAAAAACTGTTACAGAGAGCAGAGCTTGTAGACTGGTGTGCAGAAGGACTGTTGCAGAGAGCAGTGTTTGGAGACTGTGGTGAAAAGGATTCTTGCAGAGATCGGAGGTTGAAGACTGAGGTGCAGAAGGATCGCTACAGAGAGCAGAGATTGGAGACTGGGGTGAAGCAGAACAGATACAGAGAGCACAGGTGAAAGACTGGAGTGCAGAAGAAATGTTGCAGAGAGCAGAGTTTAGAGACTGGGGTGCAGAAGGACTGTTGCAGGAAGCAGTGGTTGGAGACTGAGGTGCAGATGGTTCATTGCAAAAAGAAGAGGTTGGAGACTGGGGTGCATTAGGCCTGTTACAAAGAGCAGAGTTTGGAGACTGGGGTGCAGAAGACCTGTTACAGAGAGCATAGGTTGGAGACTGGTGTGCAGAAGAATTGTTAAAGATAGCAGAGTTTGGAGACTGAGGTGCAGAAGGATTGTTACAGAGAGCAGAGGTTGGAGACTGAAGTGCAGAAGGACTCTTACCGAGAGCAGAGTTTGGAGACTGGGGTGCAGAAGGATCATGCAGAGAGCAGAGGTTGGAGACTGAGGGGCAGAATGATCATTGCAGAGAGCAGAGGTTTCAGACTGTGTTGCAGAATGATCGTTACAGAGAGCAGAGGTTGGAGACTGAAGTGCAAAAGGACTCTTACAGAGAGCAGAGTTTGGAGACTGGGGTGCAGAAGGACTGTTTCTGAGAGCAGAGGTTAGAGACTGGGGTGCAGAAGAACTGATACAGAAAGCTGATGTTAGAGACTTGGGTGCAGAAGGACCGTTACAGAGAGCAGAGTTTTGAGACTGTGTTACAGAAGGACTATTACAGAGAGCAGAGGTTGGATACTGGGGGTGCAGAAGGACTGATGGAGAGACCAAATTTGGAGACTGGGATACAAACAAACCTTTTCAGAGAGCAGAGGTTGGAGACGCAGGTGCAAACGATTGTTACAAAGAGCAGAGTTAGAATAGTGGTGTGCAAAAGGACTGATCCAGAGAGCATATGTTGGAGAATGGGGTTCAGAAGGCCTGTTACAGATAGCAGCGGTTGGAGACTGAGGTGCTGAAGGATCATTTCAGAGGGCAGATATTGGAGACTGAGGTGCAAAAGGACTGTTACCGAGAGGAGCAGTTGGAGACTGGGGTTCAGAAGGATTCTTACAGAGAGCAGAGGATGGAGACTGGGGTGCAGAAAGAGTGTTACAGAGAGCAGAGGATAGAGACTGGTGTGCAGAAGGAGTGTTACAGAGAGCAGTGTTTGAAGATTGGTGTCCAGAAGAACTGTTAAAGAGAGCAGAGGTTGGAGACTGAGATGCAGAAGGATTGTTACAGAGAGCAGAGTTTTGATACTGATGTTCAGAAGGACTGTTACAGAGAGCAGAGCTCGGAGACTGGTGATTAGAAGGATCATTGCAGAGAACAGAGGTTTGAGACTGAGGTTAAGAAGGATCGTTGCAGAGAGTCGAGGTTGGAGACTGAGGTGCAGAAGGATCGCTACAGAGAGCAGAGGTTGAAGACTGAGGTGCAGATGGACATTTAAAGAGAGCACAGGTTGGAGACTGGGGTTAAAAAGAAATGTTGCAGAGAGGAGAGGTTGGAGACTGGGGTGCAGAAGGATTCTTACAGAGAGCAGAGAATGGAGACTGGGGTGCAGAATAACTTGTATAGAGCAGACGTTGGAGACTGCGGTGCAGAAAGTTCGTTGCAGATAGTAGAGGCTTGAGACTGGAGTGTAGAAGGACTTTTGCAGAGAGCAGAGGTTTGAGACTGGAGTGCAGAAGAACTTTTGCAGAGAGCAGAGGTTGGGATATGAGGTGCAGATGGATTGTTACAGAGAGTAGAGGTAGGAGACTGGGTGCAGAAGAACTGATACAGAAAGGAGAGTGTGGAGACTGGGGTGCAGAACGACCGTTACACAAAGCAGAGTTTTGAGACTGCGGTACACAAAGACTGTTAGAGAGACCTGAGTTTGGAGACTGGGGTGCAGAAGGAGTAATGCAGAAAAGAGAGTTTTTAGACTGGGGTGCCTAAGGACAGTTACAGAGAGCACACATAGAGACTGGGGTGCAAAAGAAATGTTGCAGAGAGCAGAAGTTGGAGACTGGGGTGAAAAGGACCGTTGCTGAGAGCAGAAGACGAGACTGAAGTGTGAAGAACTGTTACAAAGAGCAGAGTTTGGAGACTGGGGTGCAGAAGAACTGATACAGAAAGCAGACGTTGGAGACTGGAATGAAATAGGACCGTTACAGAGAGCAGATTTTGAAGACTGCGGTACAGAAGGAATGTTACAGAGAGCAGATGTTGGAGACTTGGGTGCAGAAGGACTGATGCAGAGAACAGAGTTTGGAGACTGGGGTGCAGAAGAAACTTTGCAGAGAGCAGAGGTTGGAGTCTGAGGTGAAGAAGGATCATTGCAGAGAGAAGAGTATCGAGAATGGGTTGCAGAAGGCCTTTTATAGAGTGCAGAGGTTAGAGAGTGGGGTGCAGAAGGCCTGTTACAGAGAGCAGAGTTTGGAGACTGGGGTGCAGAATAACTGATACAGAAAGCAGACGTTGGAGACTGGAATGAAATAGGACCGTTACAGAGAGCAGATTTTGAAGACTGCGGTACAGAAGGAATGTTACAGAGAGCAGATGTTGGAGACTTGGGTGCAGAAGGACTGATGCAGAGAACAGAGTTTGGAGACTGGGGTGCAGAAGAAACTTTGCAGAGAGCAGAGGTTGGAGTCTGAGGTGAAGAAGGATCATTGCAGAGAGAAGAGTATCGAGACTGGGTTGCAGAAGGCCTTTTATAGAGTGCAGAGGTTAGAGAGTGGGGTGCAGAAGGCCTGTTACAGAGAGCAGAGTTTTGAGACTGGGGTGCAGAAGCACTGTTACAGATAGCACAGTTTCGAGACAGGGTTGCAGAAGAATCTTACAGAGAGCATTTTTGAGACTGAGTTTCAGAAGGACTGTTTCAGAGAGCAAAGGTTGCAAACTGGGGTCCAGTAGGACTGTTTCAGAGTGCAGAGTTTTCAGACTGATGTGCAGAAAGACTGTAGTAGAGAGCAGATATTGGATCCTGGGTTGCAGAAAGACTGTCACAGAGAACAGAGTTTGGAGACTGAGGTGCAGACGAATCGTTGCAGAGAGCACAGGTTGGGGACTGGGGTGCAGAAGGACTGTTACAGAGAGCAGAGGTTGAAGACTGGGGTGCAGAAGGTCTGTTACAGAGAGCAGAGTTTGGAGACTGGGGTTTAGAAGGACTGTTACATAGAGCAAAGTTTCAAGAATTGGTTTCAGAAGGATCTTACAGAGAACAGAGTTTGGAGACGGAGGTGCAGAAGGACTTTTGTAGAGCATAGAGGTTGGAGACTTAGGAGCAGTAGGACTGTTGTAGAGAGCAGAGGTTAGAGACTGAGGTCCGGAAGGATTGTTACAGAGATCAGAGTGTGGAGACTGGGGAGAAGAAGGTGTGTTACAGAGAGCAGAGTTTGGGGATTTGGGTGCAGTAGAACTGTTACCTAAAGCAGAGGTTGGAGACTGGGGTGCAGAAGGACTGATAGAGAAAGCAGAGTTTGGAAAGTGGGGTGCAGAAGGACCGTTACAGAGAGAAGAGTTTGGAATCTGCAGTACAAAAGTACTGTTACAGAGAGCATAGGTTCGAGACTGGGGTGGAGAAGGACTGTTGTAGAGA